>NW_026875693.1:0-18130 GCF_032173495.1 Musca vetustissima | reverse complement strand
ATTCAATTTTTATTTTCAAAACCATTTTTTTCAAAATTTTTATTATAAGATCTTGTAAATTTTTTTACTTACTTACTTTACTTTAATGGTTTGTTGCTCACACACATACATAAATTATTGTAATTTTTACTAACACTATTGAAAGAACTGAATGAAATTCTCTCCCACTAACAAACCTCTGTGACTCAGAGTTGCCATAAATGAATAATTCGAAGATCCCTCTAATAGAAAAAAATGCATGACGTGTTCTGATACTAACAAAAGTGACAACATGTGGAATAGACAATACCTTAATTACTTACTTAGCTGACTTGTTACAGAACGGTTGTTCCATAAGCCGAGGTTAAAAAAGATTTCCAAGCGCGTCGGTCTTGTGCGCATCTCCTCCAATTTGAAAGACCACGTTCCAAGATGTTGTCTTCTACTTGATCTTTCCACCTAGCCATCAGTAGGCTGCCTTTTGAGCTGTGGCATTCTCATTCATTCGCACAACATGGCCTAGCCACCGTCATCGCTGCAGCTCAATACGATTGACTATGTCGATGTCGGCGTATAAATTATGAAGCTCGTGGTTACCAGTCCATAATATATGGGCTTACTTACTTACTTAGCTGGCTTATGACAGAACGGTTGTTCCATAAGCCGAACTTAAAAAAGATTCCCAGGTGCGTCGGTCTTGTGCGCATCTCATCCAAATTGAAAGACAATTTTCCGAGATGTTGTCTTCTACTTGATTTTTCCATCGGATTCGTGGCCTTCCCCTTCTGCTGGCTTTTATATGCTTTTTTGAGGTGAGACATCTTAATCCATTCTCAAAAGATGGCCTAGCCAACGTAGTCGCTGCAGCTCGATCCGTCTGACTATGTCGATGTCCGAGAATAGCTGGTACAACTCATGGTTCATTCGACGTCGATATTCAGCATCGACGCAAATCTGCCCATAGATCATCCGGAGAATTGTTCTCTCAAACCCTCCAAGAGCTGCCTCATCTGATTGCGCAAGTACCCATGCTTCTGATCCATATACCACCACGGGTAGTATCAGCGTCTGGTAGAGTGTAAGTTTGGTCAGGAGAGAGGTGGCCTTGCTTTTGAGTTGCTTACTCAGAATTTTAATATCATGGCCAGGGCAGCGGTCATATGCGGTTTCTAGGCGCTCCTAAAAAAATGTCTTTGGTCTGTTCATCTTTGTCTTCCGTCGGATCATGGGCGCAAATAAGACTGATGTAGAAGAACTTCGTTTTTATACGGATTATAGCAATTCGCTCATCTACTGGAGTGAATCTGGAGACGAGGTCGTTTATTCTCCTGTTAACCATAAATCCTCAACCAAATGCATGTCTTGAGCACATCCGCCAAAGCGAAAACTGCGCATGTTCTGCACAACGTGCGCACATTCCAAGTGCAAATTCTCAGATCGTGGTCCTTTATACGTTTGCGGGGTTCGTTAACATTAAGGGGGTTTGGTTTTCTTTTTCTTTGCTTTTTCATAATCGGAGGGGTTTTCCGAGTGTGGGCAACTAACCTCAACCCATTTTTTATAGTTCTTATGAGTTAACTCGCGGCACATATCAGCTCACTATTTCAACGGGTGATGAAAATAGCTACTCCAGGTGACATCGCGGGGAGGACAGTGTCCACAATTTAGTTTCAACTGCTTCAGCGTATACATAGATATTCCGTCAGGGCCCAACGCTTTAGATGGCTTAGCGTTACGGATGACCCGTGCAACATCACCCATTGTAAACTGTGGTACCTCATCGGCGGGAAGAGATCTTCGCTTCGCCCTGTCGCTCTCGGGATGATGGACAAACTGTCGTCTAAAATAACTGGCGCATCTATTTGGGTCAGTCACAGTTTCATCGTTAAATATGACTGAGGCCCCATAATCCTTCTTGCCAGTGTTCGAGAGCGACTTAATCCTTGACCACAGTTTACTTACACCGGTACTGATGTTGCAATTATTCAGGTGCTCCAACCATTTATTCCGCTTCTGCTCCGCTAACTAATGTGTTGACGTCCAACGTAAGTTCCCTGATCCTGGGATCTGCTGGGTTATATCGTCGGAGCTCATCACGCTCATTTGCTAGACCAACTGCTTCTACTGGGAAATTAGGTCTCATCATCTCTCATCTAGCGCAGCAGCTTTAATGATGTCCCGGAATTTCCTCCCTGTTACCCGCACAGAAAGAATGGAATGTTCTCTGAAGGTTGGTGAACTCTCTGAATCCTTGCCAGTTGGCTTTCCTATGGTTGAGGAAAGTGCAGCGTTCAGAGATTTTGAAAAGAAATGACGGGATGCCAGTTGACGCCATTTATCAGACCTGGTGACACAATGGCTATGTCTGGCGAACTTATTCTGGTGGGGTATCCTCATTTACCGTGCAGAACGTGTATCTATCGATTGGCTCTGACGGCTATTGCGCTCCAATAGAAAACTATATAGAAAACGCAAATAACGCGTTCCACAGCTGTTAATCGCCGGTATGCAAACGTTAAACACCTCTACATTAGCAGTACCTACCATTTCACTGCTACATCAATACATTCCATGTATGGTTCACTAGAGTCAAGCTCAAGCAAGATAGGCCTCTATTGGACAGAGTGGTGCATATGGAATGCTAGGCCCTCCACATCTGGTGCGATCCTTCCTCAGAACGTTGTAACCATCATAACGCCGCAGACTACAATTATCATTGAGCTTGGTTTTTTCCACCGCCGCGGCCAAGATATTTTTCTATTTTTCTTCAAAGACCGTTGCAATTAAATTGCAGAAACAATGCACTATCAGGAGTAGGGACAGCAACGTGCGGTGTTAAAGGCTGCATATTGGGTTTCTGTTGAGGAGACTGTGGTGGAGTTCCGTAATCCGACGAAGAAGATGACGAAGACTCGCTGGAGATTGCGCTGTAGCAGCACGAGGCAACGTAATCTCATTCGCTGATAATCTATTAGTCTAGCAACCGGGCCAACCCGGAACAGTTCCTCAAGTTCACACACTCCCTGCACCCATTACATCTCACCGACACTGACCTGTGGTGAATACGGAATAGGGACCAATACGATATCGTAGAACCCGCTGCCGTGGGATTGAGCTACTTTTATGACTCTCTCTGTCGCTTTCCGGGAAACCAAATGTTTTAGACTCCCAAGGAATGGTTATGGTGGCTTAGGAATGGAGCCTGCGGCTTAATTTGACTCAACGCTGGGAAATTTCCCCGGTCCGAACATAAGTGTGTAATATAGATTGATAGCCGACTATTTTCAACCTGTTGTGCGTAAAATTGTGTCAAATGACGAACTGGTTCAAAAGAAATATTCCGCAAAAGGAACGAACGGTACTATGTTCAATTCTTTCGGTACTAAATTCGATCTTCCCGTTCATTGAACTAAACGGAACTATGAAACTAAATGAATGAATGACCTAGTTCCTAGTTTGCGGAGTGAACCGAAAAAAAATCGAACGGCTTGGAGAGAGAGATTGACCATCTCTAAAATGTTGATTAGTTCACGAGGGTATATTTTGCCATTTAAAAAAATCTCTTCACCCATTTTCAACCAATTTTAAATAAAAAATTATGTTCAGATCGCAGCCATTGTTGACTTTTAGGTATATTTTAATCGATCATAGACCCTTTTTCTATTTTTCCTGAATTTATTAAAAAAGTGAACTGAATTCCGAAATTGTTTACTAAAAAAATTATATTCGATTTAGAATCCAAAATTGGCCAAAAACTTAAATAACATTTAAGATTATCTATCCTCTCTGTCTTTCCCCCCTACTAACCTAAAATTAATTTTAAAATTATAAACTATTTTTGATTAAACCCACCACATCAAACAATATATTATACCCTATATATATCTTTAAGGTTCCGGTATACCCGAAATGAAAACCATTCTACGAGGGGTGGCCCTAAAAGAATATTTAACCTTTAAGACATTAGTGGCCAAAATTGTTGGTTTAACGGCAACTTTGGGCAGTGGTATGCCATTAGGAAAGGAAGTAAGTATTAAAATTGTCAAAATACAACAAAGCGCACAAACGAACGGCAGGGTTGCCAACATCACTTTTTAATTTTTTCTATTTTTATTTCGTTTCATCATCCGTATCCCATAGGGTCCATTCGTACATATAGCAAGTATTGTAGCACAATTATTAAGTAAGCTAGTAACATCATTCCAAGGTATCTATGAAAATGAGTCGCGCAATTCGGAAATGTTGGCCGCTGCCTGTGCAGTGGGTGTGGGTGCATGTTTTGCGGCTCCAGTTGGCGGTAAGTAAAACTTGCTTTCTTTATAAAATTCATAGGTTTGATGTTCCTCTCTTGTGTTCCTGCAGGTGTATTATTTAGTATAGAAGTAACAACAACGTATTTTGCGGTGCGTAACTATTGGCGTGGCTTTTTTGCGGCCGTTTGTGGTGCTACAGTGTTTCGTCTATTGGCCGTATGGTTCCAGAATGCCGATACTGTGCGGGCTGTATTCTTAACAAATTTCACTACGGAATTTCCATTTGATCCTCAGGAATTGTTTGTGTTTGCGTTGATGGGGTAAGTTTAAAGGATACACAACTTTTTAGATATTCAGCAAGGCTTTCTTAGAAAAATCTCTATTCCGATAGGCTAAATAATAGATTCCCAATAAAAAACACTATTCAGCTGGGCTGCATAGCAGATTTCATTTAGAGAACTCTATTCAGCATGTCTGAATATGATATTTCCTACAGAAAACTCTATTCAGCCTGGCTGAATAAGATATTTCCTACAGAAAACTCTATTCAGCCTTGCTGAATATGAGATTTCCTACAGAAAACTCTATTCAGCCTCGCTTAATATGATATTTCTCAGAGAAAACTATATTCAGCCTTGCTGAATATTATATTTCCTAAAGAAAACTCTATTCAGCCTGGCTGAATATGACATTTCCTAAAGAAAACTCTATTGAGCCTGGCTGTATATGCGATTTCCTAAAGGAAACACTATTCAGCCTGGCTGAATATGAGATTTCCCCAAGAAAACTCTATTCAGTCTGACTGAAAATGAGATTTTCTACAGAAAACTCTATTCAGCCAGGCTGAATATGAGATTTCCTATAGAAAACTCTATTCAGCTAGGCTGAATATGAGATTTCTTATAAAAAACTCTATTCAGCTAGGCTGAATATCAGATTTCTTATAGAGAACTCTATTCAGCCAGGCTGAATATGAGATTTCCTATTGAATACTCTATTCAGCCGGGCAGAATATGAGATTTCCTATAGAAAACTCTATTCAGCCGGGCTGAAAATGAGATTTCCTACAGAAAACTCTATTCAGCTAGTGTTTGATAAAAACAAACCCAACCGAACTGTTCTAACATATTTAATTTTCATTTGTATTTCAGGGTAGTTTGTGGTCTTGGTGGTGCTGCTTATGTCTGGGTACATCGAAGATACGTCTTGTTTATGCGCTCGAATAAGAAGATGAACAAGTTCCTCCAAAAGAAGTAAGTATCTACACCGCGGAGATTTTTTAAAATTTATTTTAATAGGGTCCTTCCGTAGGCATGGGTTCTTTTAAATTATTTTATTTGGGGCGTCGTTTTTATTAAAAATATTTTTTCCACATCCTTCCAGAGATGTGGATTTATAAAAATATTTTTCTATAAAAAATCAGTACTGACTTCTTCATTTGCTTCTTCTTTCCAGTCGCTTTTTGTATCCTGGCTTCTTGGCTTTGTTGGTATCAACGATTTCCTTCCCCTTGGGCACGGGCCAGTTTATTGCCGGTGAATTGGGTACCCATGAACAGGTCACCCAGCTGTTTAGTAACTTTACCTGGTCTCGCGACGATTTGACCGTGGAACAGGCCGCCATTGTAACCCATTGGGTAACACCCTACACCAATGTATTTATCAATCTGACATGCTATGTTATATTTACGGTAAGCTCTCCGGAATTAAAATCAGAATTTCAAAAATTTTAAAAATCCTTTCTCTTCCAGTTCGTCTTCTCCATTATTGCCTCCACAATACCCGTACCCTCGGGTATTTTCATACCCGTCTTCAAAATTGGTGCCGGTTTGGGCCGTTTGATAGGTGAAAGCATGCATTTGTGGTTCCCCAACGGGGTGCGCTATGGTGGCCGCCTCTCACCCATCAATCCCGGCGGTTATGCTGTTGTAGGTGCTGCCGCATTTTCGGGAGCTGTCACTCACACCGTCTCCGTGGCGGTGATTGTCTTCGAAATGACTGGCCAGATTACGCATGTGGTGCCGGTGATGATAGCTGTACTGATTGCCAATGCGATAGCAGCCCTACTCCAGCCCTCTATGTATGATAGTATTATACTTATCAAGAAGTTGCCATATCTACCCGATCTGTTGCCCTCAAGCTCGGGTATGTATAGCATCTATGTGGAGGACTTTATGGTACGCGATGTCAAATACATTTGGCAAGGCATCACCTATCAGCGTCTCAAAGAAGTACTGAAGAGTAATAAGACTCTGCGTTCCCTGCCGCTGGTCGATAGTCCGGAAAATATGATCTTACTCGGATCGGTGCAGCGTTACGAGCTGATCAAAATGATTGAGAAACACATCGGGCGTGAGAAGCGTATGGAAGTGGCCCAGAAATGGAAGAAGGAAGCCGAGGAGCGGATACGCGAAGAGGAACGTAAGAAGCAGGAAGCCGAACAGCGTATGCGCCGCCCCTCACGTTTCGAAGTTCTGCCCGCTCCCGATATTTTGAGCCTACGCCAAATTGCCAACGATGAAATGTTACCGCCCAAAAAGAAGCAGGAAACCCTCAACAATACCCTCCAGCCTCGCAAATCCATTCTCAAAAAGACAAACTCATTTAATCTTAAAGCCTTTACACCTACCTCATTGAATAGTCCTAGCATAACGCCATATTCCACAATAACCGGTGCCGAACAGCGCATCCGTAATGCGTTCGAGACCATTTTCAAGAAATCTACCACCTTACAAGATGTTCAGCCGAGCGGTGATGACCAGGACCCGGGTTCAATATCTGCGGCGGCTAGTACGGGTGATATGACACCGGGTACACCGACTGTCCAGAGGGCGCCCAGTACACCGGGTATCTCGAAAAAAGTTCAATTGGTGAGTGATGAAGTTTTAATTTTTGTTGGTTTGTTTGGCATGGGGTTTGAATAATTGTTATTGTTATTGGTGTTTGTGTTTTTGTACTAACCTCTATTGTTGTTTTTGTAATTATTTATTTATTTTGTTGTTGTTGTATTTTGTCTCTCTGCATTTTATTTACGAACAAAAAGAATGCACAAAACAAACCTCAATCGGAGGAGGATGCAAATATGGTAATACATTTTTAAAACTCTTTCACGGTTCAAACTGAAGCATGGTCACTGAAATTCTAATCCCCTCTTTCCAAAAAAAAAATCCCCTGTGGTCCTACCGCTCCTTTATCCCAGACAGGTAGTCTAAATATACTTATTCCGACTTAGACTTATTGTTGAAAAAACCACACCTGTGTTGGGGTGTTGAAAAAATGGAAGGACCTTGAAAACATATTTTTAAAAAATCCACGCCTATGAAAGGACCTTGAAAACATATTTTAAAAAAATCCACGCCTATGGAAGGACCTTGAAAACATATTTTAAAAAAATCCACGCCTATGGAAGGACCTTGAAAACATATTTTTAAAAAATCCACGCCTATGGAAGGACCTTGAAAACATATTTTAAAAAAATCCACGCCTATGGAAGGACCTTGAAAACATATTTTTAAAAAATCCACGCCTATGGAAGGACCTTGAAAACATATTTTTAAAAAATCCACGCCTATGGAAGGACCTTGAAAACATATTTTAAAAAAATCCACGCCTATGGAAGGACCTTGAAAACATATTTTTAAAAAATCCACGCCTATGGAAGGACCTTGAAAACATATTTTTAAAAAATCCACGCCTATGGAAGGACCTTGAAAACATATTTTTAAAAAATCCACGCCTATGGAAGGACCTTGAAGACATATTTTTAAAAACTCACGACTTTGGAAGGACCTTAAAAAATTATTTTTCAAAATTCACGCCTTTGGAAGGACCTTGAAACGCACATTTTAAAAAAATCCACGCCTATGGTAGGACCTGCAAAACATCTTTTTAAAAAATCCACGCCTATGGTAGGACCTGAAAAACATATTTTTGAAAAATCCACGACTTTGGAAGGACCTTAAAGGACCTATGTTGGGCCTCTGGAAGGATCTTAATAAAAATATTAAAAAAACCTACGTCTCTGAAGAGACCTTAGAAGGACCTTAATAAAACATTTTAAAAAATCTATGCTTATGTTAGGCTCATGAAAAAATATTTTTAGGTCCATGAAAAACAATTTTTTTTAATCAACGCCTATATTGGGACCTGCAGTACCAATTTCCGCGACATTCCCTTCATAAGATCACCTTGGAAGGAAGGAAGGACCTTGAAGGACCTATGTTGGGCCTTTGGAAGGACCCTAATACAATATTTTTAAAAATCCACGCCTCTGAAGGGACCTTAGAAGGGCCTTAATAAAACATTTTAAAAAATCTATGCGTATGTTAGGCCCATAAAAATATTTTAGGTCCATGAAAAACTATTTTTTTTTAAATCAACGCCTATATTGAAACCTCCAGTACCTTTTTCCCCATCATTCAGTCCATCATCAGATCACTCCACTTCTTTTTATAATTCCATTTAAATAAAATGTTTCCCACAAAAATATTTGCAAGCAAGTACCACCCGGTACCCCACCAAGACTTAAAAAATCTCAATCGTATATTATTGGTCTAAGCAATACAACAATTATCAACGATGTGCATATACGGTCGAAAGCCAGACCCATTTTTCAACCAAATATGCAACCTCTCCCATCGATTTTAAAAAATTCGGAAAAATGTAAAGATCTCTATTATCACAGTCTCAATGAGGCAGACTTCGATGCCATAACGGCTGAGAATACAAAACAAAATAAAGTCAATAAACCCACCATAAAATCGATATTGAAAAAACATGATAATTTTAAAACGTTATTGAAAAAATCGGCAGAATTGAAAAAATCCGAAAATAAACAAAATTCAGAAGGGCAGGGTGGAGAAACAACTGCCAATAGCCCTGGCACAGAAAATGGGGAGAGTACAACTAATCTAAATTCAGAATCTGCTAATGAAAAGGGTTCTGAAAATCCGGTAAGTGTTGAGGGGGGCTTATGTATGAGTTTGGGTTTTGAAAGGAATTGATTTTTTCTACAAAAAATATTTTTTTCGTTGAACTGCATGCTATCCGCACACTCAGGCAACTGAGGGCCTACAAGGCAATCACAAAGGACCAGTAAGTATTTGTACCTTAATTTTATGTATATGTTTCTAGATTTTATGTACACATTTGTTGATTTTATGAAACGTGTTTCTACTAACCTATGGTGTTATGGTCTACTCTATATTTATTCTAATTGAAAAATATTTATCTTTTCTCTTCCTTTCTCTCTCTCTCGCTCGCTCTACACATCTATTACTTTATTCCAACACACATATATGTACATACATACACTTATACAAACTTATATATAAAATCCGAAAATTTGTATAGTCCTATAAAGGAAGTATCAAAAAGGTCAAGAGTGTACAATTGGTATGTTATGGTGATGGCAAAAGTTTGAAATATTTTTTTTTTAATTTTTTCGGAAGTCCAAAATCTAACCCATATATTTTTTCTATTTTCTTTAGCCTCGAGAACGTGTCATTGATATGTCACCCGAAGATCAAAAGAAATGGGAAATGGAAGAAATGCAAAAACCCATTGATTTGGAAAAGGCCAATGTCAATATTGACCCGAGTCCCTTCCAGCTGGTCGAACGGACCTCTATACTCAAAGTACATTCACTATTCTCAATGGTGGGCATTAATCATGCCTATGTCACAAAAATTGGTCGATTGGTTGGTGTGGTGGGCTTGAAAGAGGTAAGTCAGATATCCTAATATTTTTAAAAAATCCACGCCTATGGAACGACCTCAATACAATATATTTAATAAGACAACGCCTATAAAAGGACCTCAATAAAATATATTTAATAAAACAACGTTTATGGAAGGACCTTAATTAAATATTATAAATTAGTACTTCATTACCTGTTTCCTGTGCTTTCTTCACCAATCGCTGCAGCTCCGCCATTGGTGGTGGTATCGGCGAGTCGAACGGGAGATATACTGAAGCCAGGTAAATGTTACCACTCCCCTGCTTCAGTGCTACAGTGGCGTCCGATGTTGACAACTCTGGGGGGGAAGAGAAAGAATAAATTGTTGTGACATATTATACAGGTTCTTGGGCGAGAACCCGTATTCGCATAAAAGAGTTGGTAATTTATATGGCATAATCCAGATACCCGGTTTTTAATTGTCCAAGGTTCCTGCATCAGTCTGGTGTGTATTTTACCTTTTATTATTGTTTCCATCAGGGCCAGGGTTGTCGTTTCGCTCCGATAGAGGTTATTCCTCCAGTAAACGGTTTTCTTGGGAGTCATTGATCTTCTCCCCGTATTCACATAAAAAGAGTTGGTAATTTATATGGCTTAATCCAGAGACCCTGTTTTTAATAGTCCAAGCTTCCTGGATCAGTCCGATGTGTATTTTACCTTTTATTATTTTTTCCATCAGTGCCGGGGTTGCCGTTTCGCTCCGATGGAGGTTAATCTGGATGTCTTCTATCAATGGTCCTCCAGTAACCGGTTTTCTTGGGAGTCCTTGATCTTCTCCTCGGCTCCCTCCTCTTCGTTGCTGGGTACATTCTCCTCGCTGTTGTCACTGGCTTCATCGTCTCCAATCCTTGCCTTCCCGATTTTGAAGTAAACGGCATTGGACACGTAGTGCGCCTTGCCCTTAGTCTTAGTCAGACTTGCCATTGAAGACCTGTCCAAGACTAACACAAGGAGGGTTCCTTCCTCTTCCCCCTCCCTGTGGAAGACTTCCGACTTCTTCACATGCAGTGGCTTGTTTTGTATGCTGAAGACCTCAAACATGCGTTCCGTGTCGAAATCGCTACCTCAACCTCTCATAAAGACTGTGTAGCCCTTTGTAGTTGAGGAATGTCTTTTTTCCTCACCAGCTTGAGTTTCATTGTTCCATTTATGGGTCCAATGCTTGCCACTATATTCCTCAGGGCATGTATGCTATTTGGATACACAATTTCCAGCATAAGATAGTCCTCTTTTAAAGCGCAGCTATCCAGTTCAATAGAGTCCCCTCCTTGTCGTGGGTACTCCATAATCTGGCTTTTGACCGCATTTACCACTTCCTTATGGGTCTCCTTGTTAACCTTACCGGGCCCGCTATTCCCGTCGATCACTGCATTGTAGAGCTCGTCTAGATAGCGTTTCTGCCAACCTTGGCATAAGACGGCGGCATCTGTCATCTTCCTCTTTCGCAAAAACCGGTTGATTCTTTTGGTATTCCCGGTCTTTGCTTAAGATTCCAACTCAGCACTCGTCTTCCTGATATCAGAGCCAGATTCGTCTGCCCACGTCAATGGATTCTCGTAGCAGTCTTCTTAGATGTTGGTTGGACTTAGCTTTCTCTTACTATCGGTCGACGGAAATAACATATTTGATAAAAATATTTTTAAACCTGTAAGCGGAGCAGTATAGTCGGACGGGCCGACCATACGATACCCTACACAACTACAACGGAGTTCTAACTTTCTGCGGATGTTTATTCCGAGCCTGGGCAATATTTTGTGACATTTGCACTCTCATGCCCGATTAGAGGTCAACAGCACCTCTTCCATACACTGACATATTTTCCGAATATTTCTAATATTCAGTACAGCCCTTCTAATTACTTGTCAGGATTCCCTTCACCGTGGGTATGATGATGTTCGGTTTATAACTGTGGCCTATAGATCGAACGAAAAATATAAAAAAATAAGTTTTCGGTCTACTTCATCCCAAAATAATTATCTGATCATCACCGAAAATTATAGGCGCTGTCGTCGGCTTGAAAAAAATAACATTTTTTAAAACTCTGTTTAAAAATACATCTTTAAATAATTTTATTATTTATTCCCTTTTCAGCTCCGCAAGGCCATCGAGGACATCAATAGCAATAGCTTTGTGATAACAAATCAACTAAAAGACAATCCCTTAGATGTGGAAAAAAGTGCAGCAGAGAAACCGTTGCTGCCACAGGACAGCAGCGATAAACAGGTGAATATGACTGTGACATCCATGGATTCGGCTCTATCGAATTCCGACAATTGTTCCGACATTGAAATGGAAAATATTCACAAGACGACAACGGATGGCAAGACGACTAACACGACATCGTCGCCATTAACTATCAGCTCTGATAATGCCAATTCCACAACAACATCACCTGGCCATCAGAGTGACTCGAAGGCAGAGTGACCAGGCAGGAGGCCAGCAAGCAAAAAATGTGGTTAAACATTTGTGTATATCTTTTTCAACATAGTAGTTACTATTTAGCTAAGTTTTATTTTTTTTATAATTTAAGATTTTAAGGAAGCGTAAAAAAGATGTATTTTTTTCTAGAACAATTTTCAGTTTTTTTCCTTCATCAAAAAAAATATATTTTTTTAAAAAGTAATTATTTTTATTAATTACTGAATTTGCTTTTCTGTCATGATTTTAAAGTAAAGACCCAGTACGACTAGAAATCGTATAATTTTTATTTTTTGTAAGTTTTTTTTGTTTTTATAATTTATTTTCATGTGAATTTATTTTCTTAAAAAAGTATAAAAAATAATTTTAAAGAGGACTAGTTTTTAAGCCAAACATTTTTATTATTATTTTTTTTTTCTCAGAACAACAGCTATGAAGAAATTGTTTTTCTTCTCCCAAACTATTTATAAAATTAGACACTATATAAAACAATAAGGTTATGTAATATAATTAATAATACAACAAAAAAATTATTAATATTTGTATTGCTAGCTAGGTAAATATTTTAAATATTTAAATTTAAATTAATAAATAAAACCAATAAAGAAAAAATATAAGAATTTGTAAAATAAATTACATATACCAAATAAATAAAATAAATTTTAATTTGAAAAATGTTAAGTCTTTTATTTTTTGTTCATCACATCTTTACAATTTACCTAATATTCGGGCTCCAATGGTACTTGATGTATTTTACAATCTTCCATTCCATATTGTTGTAATAGATCACGAATATATTGGCTTTGTCCCAATTTGATCATACCCGTCTCACCTTTTCTTTCGATCTCCATACCCAGGAAATGGCCTAACTGCCTCTTATCGCTGACATCGAACTCGCTTGTCAATTTATTTTTGATCTCCAAAACAACCATTTAACCGGCGATTAACACTAGTTTGTTTCTCCTTCTACCTTTGTAGAGACAGGGCTCGTTATCACATGGTTTAAAATTCATCTTATGCAATGTGGCATCTAGTTTAGAGTTCCACTCCCGTCTGCTTTGTTTCAGTCCATAAATAGCCTTATGGAGGCGTAGAACTTTGATTTTATGTAAAAACATTCTTTCCTTCACAGCCAGTGCCAATAAAATTCAAATTGTTGAGTAGCGAGCGACAGGGTGATATATCTTTTTGAAATCAATTTCGTATCGTTGGTGACAGCCTTTGGCTACTAGGCGAGCCTTATACCTCTCAATTTCATCATTTACATTCATTTCAATTCGCCAATCAAAAGCATGGTGGGTAGTTTGTCAGGTAATCGACATCTTTAGCGACGTATGGTAGTGGAAAGGGTGAGGCATCGCCATATAAAATTCGCCAATGAAAAGCATGGCTGCTTGATGTAGCAGTTTATATGAATTGTATATTTTCTATTTAAATTTCCTCCAGTTCTGTCTCTAGATTTAAAAATGCAGCTACCTCCACTGGCTGTAACCACAGATCTTCAGGAGTAAGGTGAGTAGATTTGGCTGGTCAATTGAATAAGTGCAGTGTGGTATGAGGGCCCGTACCACATGCTGGGCAGACATTCTGCACCTGGTCATCAATCCGTGCCCAATACGAATTGTGACGACTGCACCACCCAGAACGTAACTGGGCCAAAACTACTCTGGTTTGTCCGGCCAGTTGACGTTCTTCAGCTGTAATGGTTGAGGGGTGAGCTCCGAGGATGGCATTCACTTTGTATCCGTTCAGCACCG
Source organism: Musca vetustissima (assembly GCF_032173495.1). Taxonomy (NCBI): domain Eukaryota; kingdom Metazoa; phylum Arthropoda; class Insecta; order Diptera; family Muscidae; genus Musca; species Musca vetustissima. The sequence continues at coordinate 3,987 of NW_026875693.1, read as the reverse complement.
CGGCTACTGCCTCTGTATGAATGCCATTCAGACATGCTCGATAGGCAACTTGATCTAGCGGCTCCCTTTTGTATCGTTGGACCTCCCTCTCTAGATCATGCAGCTCCTTCTTGACACGTCTGGGTGGGGGAGTCCTATCAACCATATGATGGTTGGGATGATTTCCCTGAAACACCCTAGCAGGTACTACAACTAAAGCATATTGCTATGCTGACGTAAGGGAAGAATCTTCGTCTTCTCATGAAGATGGTCCAATAGTGTCATGAGGAGGCACCCTGTCGCAGTCCTCAGGGCGACATTCTGACAGGTCTGAATACTTCTCCATTGCGTATCACTGGAGTTCGCAGACCACACTGGAACAGCATCGCTTGCCACAGACCGACCTATCGCTTTGTAAAAGGTCAACAAGGTTTCCTTATCTGCGGCCCAAGTGCTGCCGGCAAGCGACTTGAGGACTTTGTTCCTACTTTGCAATCTATCGCAGATAAATGAAGTTTGCGCGGACGATTTAAACATACTGTCGAATGTGACCCCGAGTATTTTGGGGTAGTTGGTGGTCGAAATTCTATGCCCCTCGACCTGCACATTCAACGGCATTCTCATCTCCGCAGCCAATGTGCTGAATAGTGTGGCTGACAACTTCGAGGCGGATATTTTCATATTCCTCGCTTTGAAGAAGGCTGCTAAATCGACTAGATAGGCGTTCAACCTCGCACATATGTCCTCTGCAATGGGACCCGACTCCATGATCGTACAATCAACTGCATATGTAACGATTTCTATGCCGTCAGGAGGGCGTGGAATACCGGAAAGGTAGAGGTTAAACAGTTTCGGAGAAATCACTCCACCCTGGGGAACTCCCTGTTTAACTCTACGGGGTTTGGACTTCTTGTTTCGGAACTCCACGTACGACTGGCGTCCACACAGTTGATTATCCAACGTTTCAAACTCGGCCGGAGAGAAGTGCTCTCAATGTCCTCAAACAGCGTGGCATGGTTGACAATATCAAAGGCTTTTGATAGGTCAAGCGCTACCAGCACTGTTCTATCGCACGGCCGGTTCTGGTTAAGTCCTCTACTTATATGAGTGGAAATGGCGTGTAACACTGTTGTACTGTGTTGCTAACGAAATGCATGTTGATGATCCGCAACTGAAAAGCTTTCTATAATGCCCACAGTTTACTTACTCCGGTACCAATGTTGCAACTCTTCAGGTGCTCCAACCATTTATTCCGCTTGTGCTCCGCGACTAATCTGCTGACCTCCAACGTAAGTTCCCTAACCCTGGCATCTACTGGGTTACATCGACGGAGCTCATCACGTTCGTTTGCTGGACCAACTGCTTCTGCAGGGAAATCAGGTCTCATTTCGGGTATTCGACCAGCAGGAATAGATGTAGCAGCTGTGATGAACGTGGAGCTATCAATTTGCTCTGCCAGCACTGTTCCCCTCTGGTCATTACCTAGGACGGAATGCCACAACTCGTGGTGGACATTGAAGTCCCCTAGCACCAGACGGTTATTGCCCTCCAATAGAAAACTAATGTTAGGCAAATAACACGGTTCACATCTATTAATCGGCGGTATGTACACGTTAAGCACCTCTACCTCGGCAGTACCACATTTAACTGCTACCCCCATATATTCCATGAATGGGTCACTAGAATCAAGCTCAAGCGAGATATGCCTGTATTGAACAGAGTGGTGCATAAGGAATGCTAGGCCTCCATTTCCACTTCTAGTGCGATCCTTCCTCAGAACGTTGTAACCATCACAACGCTGCATGGTTGGTAGTTTGACCGGTAGTCGATGTATTTCTGTGGTAGTCGATAAATTCATAGACGAAGAGTCGACTACCTTTACTGCAGGGCATCAAGCGCAATTCTCTCGTTGTGTACGTTGAAGTTGGCAAAGAGTTCTTAGTTGTTACACCTATCAGACGTCGCGCCGCTGACATGACCAACTAGGAAGATTATCGCGCGTTTCCATTGCGATCACAAAATTATCAAATTCCTCAGGAAGGCTAGACATGAGCATAATGGTCAGAAGCTCCTCCTTAATCTCTATACCGGTTTAATGCAATTTCTCGTACACTTCCGAGAACTAGTTGAAATGTTGTACCACATTACCATTTGACGCCATCTTCAAATTTAGCAACTTCTTATACAAGGAAACTTTTTGGCATGTAGACCTCCTTCAGCTTTTTCCAGGCTTCATGTGAAGTTTTCGCATTCCTTGTATAAGCCAAATGTGTTGTTTTAACTCCCAGGAAAATAGACGCTTTGGGCCTTTTCGTCTTCGGCTTCCCATTTGGATTTTGCCGCTTCACTGCCCTCCTTATTGGTTGTTCCATTCACTATCTTCCAAAAGCCAGCATGGACCAGGACACTCCGCATTTGGACTGACCACAGATCATAATTGTTCTCGTCCAACTTCTCTATTTGAAGAACTGGTGCACTTTATTTTAAAAAATCCTTGCCTATTTTGGGATGTTGAAAATTGATTTTAAAAAATGCACGCCTATGTTGAAGATGTTGAAAAATTTATTTTAAAAATAATTTAAAAAATTGAAACACACAAAGGTTTTTTTTCTAACATTATTAAATTTTTATTTCGCTCTTTTATTCTACATTGTTCCAGGGTAGGGGGTTGTTGTTAAGTTTTTAAAACAAAATTCTTATTTTTATTCAAATACCATAGAAAATCATTTGTTTTTTCATTTCATTAATTTTGATTTGTTTTTTTTTCATGTCTCAAAAAATATATTGAAATTTTATTGAAGGCTTTGTTTTATAAATGAAAAATCAACAAAATACAAATGAAAAAATTGGGATATATATTTTTTTAAGTTCTGAAAATTATATAGAACAAATGTCGATCACAATAAAAATATGTTTTTTTATTATTAAAATTATTTTTTCATATATTTTTTTGTAATTTATTTGGTTTTTTCTTTACTAAATGTATGTTATGATGATAGGTATGTATGTATGGTTGTTATAATTTTTTCTTGGTTGCTAATAATGAATATTTTTTTTGTTTTGTTTAATTGATTAACTATTGGTTTGGAAAATATTTATGGGTTTTTGTTTTTGTAAGTTCAAATGATTTTAGTTTTGGGGTTTCATTTTTTAAGGGTGGAAGAGGATGTGGTTATGTGGCTAAGGAATAATTTGTTTATATTCACTTTTTGTTTGTTTATAAATATGTTTTTTGTTTTCGTATGATGATATATATGATCTCTAAAACGGCATTTTAGTGGTTTAAATGATTGTTAAATTTGTTGTTTAGTTTTATTTCTTGTTTATAACATTATTTGTTTTTCTTTTTATTTTGTCTTCGTGGTAATAAAGGTTTTCTTTTGTTATTTTAAAAATTATTTTTTGTTATTATTTTGTATCAAACAATAATATTTTTTCTTTTCGTTAACTACGTAACAATAAATTATTAGTATGTATTTTTTTTTTTTTTGCTTTTTCATATTTAAAATATTTTATTTTTTTATTTTTGGTTAATTAAGGTTATCAGTTTTTTTGTTGTTATTTTTTTTTATATAAAATTTTATAATTATTTTTTCGGTTTCTCATAATTTTAATTTCTATTTTCAAAATCATAGTTTGTAAAAATTGTTTTGAATTTCCTAGAAGTCTCAAAGATATTTGGTGTATAGAAAGGTACTAAAATTTGATTTGAAAAATGTTCCTGATCCTGGGGTGGCTGAAAGAAAACACTGATGTACAGGTTATATATGAGATCTCTAGAAATTGTATTCAAAATTCCCATGTGGGTTTCATTGGGAGTTATGAATTCAATGTTGTAGTAAAAAAATTATTTTTAAAACATCCACGCCTATGGAAGGACTTAAAAAATATCTTTAAAAAATCCCCGCCTATGGAAGGACTTAAATAATATCTTTAAAAAATCCACGCCTCTGGAAGGATCATAAAAAATATTTTTAAAACATCCACGCCTATGGAAGGACTTAAAAA
>NW_026875692.1:0-18326 GCF_032173495.1 Musca vetustissima | reverse complement strand
CGAGCTGGCTCATCTGCTTGCGCAAGTACCAATGCTTCAGATCCCTATAACAACACGGGCAGTATCAGCGTCTTGTAGAGTGTGAGTTTGGTCTGGCGGGAGGTGGCCTTGCTTTTGAGTTGTTTGCTCAGACCATAGTAGCATCTGTTGGTCATCACTATCTTTCTCCTAATTTCAAAACTGATGTCATTCGTTTTGTTTATGGCGGCACCAAGATATATAAAATCGTTGACTACCTCGAAGCTGTAGTTCTTAAGTTCCACAGTTGGTCCGAGTCTACTGGACGTGTTGCGCGTTGATGCCATCAGCTTGGTCTTCTCGAAGTTTACTGCCAGACCCACTTTGGTAGACACCTTCTCAATTTGTTCAAAGGTGGCTGTTACCGCTCTCAGTGTTCGACCCATTATATCGATGTCATCGGCGTATGCGAGTAACATGTGTTGTTTGGTGTACCGAGTGTTATTTCTGTTCATCTTTGCGTCTCGTATGACCTTTTCCAGCAGGATGTTAAAAAGGTCACACGACAAACTGTCACCTTGTCTGAATTCTCGTTCGGGCTCCGTGAGGTCATTTCCGACTTTAACTGCTGATCTTGTGCCAGTTAAAGTTGTCCTGCATAGCCGTATTAATTTTGCAGGAATGCCAAACGCAGACATGGCTTTATACACCTTTGAACTGATAAGGCTGTCGAATGCGGCTTTATAGTCGACGAATAGGTGGAATGTGTCGATATGTTTTTCCCCAATTTGGCGCAGAGTGAAAATCTGGTCAAAGGTGGATTTGCCAGGTCTGAAGCCGCATTGGTATGGTTCAATAATGTCATTCACCATTGGCTTCAGTCGTTCACACAGTTCGCTGGATAGTACTTTATATGCGATGTGGAGGAGACTTATTCCTCTATAGTTGGCAAATATCGTCTTGTTTCCTTTTTTGTGTACAGGACACAGGATGCTGAGGTTCCAATCATTGGGGATGCATTCTTCTAGCCAAATTGCACTAATCAGCTGGTGCATGCTCCTTACCAGCATCTGACCACCAGTCTTGAATAGTTCGGCTTGTAACCCATCGGCACCTGCTATTGCTATTCTGACTTCGTCTTGGCTAGGAGGTATACACTCCATACCGTCATCTGTTATTGGTTCTGGGGTATCCTCTTCATCGCTACTATTTGATACCAGAAGTTTTTCAAAATGCTCCTTCCAGATCCTCAGCACGCTGTCAGTATCTGTCACCAGGTTTCCTTCTTCATCTCTACATGAGGATGTACCTGCATCAAAGCCTTCGGTTTGGTGTTTTACCCGTAGGTAGAATTTTCGGACTTCATTCTGACTCCTGCACATCTCGATTTGCTCACGATAACGTATTTTTTGTTCTTTCTTTTTATTCTGAAAATACGTTTCTCCTCTCTCCTTTTCTCCCCATAGTTCTCCATGTTGCTACGGACCGTAGGGTTACCCTATACGCTGCGTTTTCAATATCAGTAGCATTACGACACTTCTGATCGTACCACGGATGGTGGTGGTCTTTGGTGTTGATTTTGCTGCAGTTTGTAGGGAGTGGACAATTCTCTGCCACTGTGCTTCTATTGTCGGGACAAGGGGTGCTTTCGTCAAGCAGTTGGGTAAGTTGAACAGAGTAGGCTTCTGCTATCGGATTTCTTGATGGTGGTCTTTGGTACCCAAGTGTTGCTTTTGCTGCAGTTTGCAGGGAGTGGACAATTCTCTGCCACTGTCGGGACAAGGGGTGCTTTCGTCAAGCAGTTGGGTAAGTTGAGCAGAGTAGGCTTCTGCCTACGACGTCAAATTTCCGTGTTACATTAGATCGCACTTTTGGTGCTATATTAAGACGAGTGCGTACCTTGGCTGACCCAAGGTAATGGTCCGAATCGATATTCGCTCCTCAGATCGGTCGAACGTCTACACTGGATGAATGACTTCCGTCTATCACAACATGATCATATGATTTCTCGTTGCTTTATCAGGAGAAATCCGGGTGGCCTTGTGTATATCGAGATGCTTGAATCTGGTGCTTCTAACTATCATGTGTTTTGCTGCCGCGAAGTCAATCAACCTCATGCCGTTGTCTGATGTTTCTTCATGGAGGCTGACTTTTCTGACGGCGGGGTCAAAGATATTTTCTCTTCCGATTTTTGCATTAAAATCTCCTAGCAGAATTTTAATGTCATGGCCAGGGCAATGGTCATATGTTGTTTCTAGGCGCTCGTATAATATGTCTTTGCTCTGTTCATCTTTATCTTCGGCCAGAGCATGGGCGCAAATGAGACTGATGTAGAAGAACTTCGCTTTTATACGGATTATAGCAATTCACTCATCTACTGGAATGAATCTGGAGACGAGGTCTTTTGTTCTACTGTTAACCATAAATCCGCAGCCAAATTCACGTCTCGTTTCATGGCATCTATAATACAGGGCGTAATTTTCTGATTTACTTACGCTTGTCCCTTTCCATCGAATTTCCTGTAAGGCAATAATATCGGCTTTGTACTTTTTGAGTACATCCGCCAAAGCGAACACTGCGCCTGAGAGCACATTCCAAGTGCAGATTCGCAGATCGTGGTTTATACGTTTGCGGGGCTCGTCAACATTAGGTGGGTTTGGTTTTCTTTTTCTTTGCTTTTTCATAGTAGGTTCGGTTTTCCGAGTGTGGGCAACTAACCCGGGTGAACTCGCGGCACATATTAGCTCACTATTTCATCGGGTGATGAAAATAGGTACCCCAGCAGGTGGCACCACGGGGAGGTCAGTGTCCACAATTGAGATGAAAGAGGGACTAGGATAAGCCTGGACTTTGCCATGTTAAAGCCAATCAGAGCCGTGGCTTGGTATATATCATCTTTTAAAAATCCTCGCCTTTTTAGGCCTTAAGGGGACCCCCCCCCCCCCCCTTCTCGGGGTCAAAATTTTTGTTGATATAATTCGAATCTACACTGATTAAAGAATGTCCCTACAAAATTTCACGTGAAAATCTCAACAACTCTTGAAGATATAGCCGATTTATTGTGTCAGCATCAAGTGACGGCTGAAGGGCTTCTCAAACTTTAAACGCGTTTTTCTCTAAACATTTTTTTTGCGAATGGCGGGCACGATTCTTAAAAAAAATATTCTGTAAATAAGTTCAATATTGGAAAATGCCCTAAAAATTGTGTTTCAAAGGTCCTCCTTTTACTTCTTTTATTTTTTATTCTATTGCTCATTTTTTTATTTGTTCATATTTAAAATTTCATTCATCTACAGCGAATATTCCAGTTTTTGTATTTTTTTTCAGTTACTATCCACAGGAATTTCTTCGCATCAAAGTGACTGAAACTAAGAAATAAATTACGTTCAGTGTCATGACGTCTCTGCAAGTGTGTGTGTGTGTGCGTTTGTGGTTTTGTTTTATGGTTAAAAGTAAAGCAGGACATGCATGGGTGGCATGGGTACGTTAAAACCAGGACGGAATGGTTGCCTTGGCCTGGCTGGCGGGCATTGGAATAAAATACAAGTATTTTTAATTCCGTCGGGTTTATTTTTACTGCCAAACATTTGAATGCACACAAGAACAATACACAGAGAGCATGACTGACGATCATCAATGCAGAGGTTTAAGTAACGACAAAAACAACAACACAGCAGTAAATAAACCAACAAAACAGACCAAAAGGAATGACTAGGACGATTGCAGCAGCAGCACCATCACCACCACCAATGTTGTTTGTGACGCTTTTAAGTATTTTTCGCTTTCAAATATCGCCACATGAGATGAAATAAAATGGAAACAATAAAAAAAGAAACAGCAGCGTAGGAACGCACCAACACACCAGCACACACACACACCCATACAACGAGACACCAAACTTATTCATCCAACAGAGAACTGGGAGCATAAAGCATAAAAAAACTCTGTGTCGTATACAGTTTCGCGACACGCTTTAGACATTTTGTGAATTGTTCTCTAGTGTTCCTTGTCTTTATTTTTCAACCAAAAAAGCGCACACACACAAAAACACACTCACATAGATGGTTTTATAGTTATTTTTTGATGTCCCCTTAAGCGACGCATCACAAAATTGCATCATTCCGTAGAACAAAAAAATGGCAGCAAACACTCACACACACCATTATAACAAACACAGCATGTATCACCAGAATGAATGATTCTGATAGTCTTGTTGTTGTTGGGTTTGTTTTGTGAATATTTTCTACCACTTCAAGTGGAGAAGCATAGAGGCTAAGACGCACACACACACTCACAACAATGACAACAGCGCCAACAAAACAGCAACAACAGATGGTGCTGGCATCAAGGGATCATTTGCATCAACGTCAACATTTGTCTGTCCAATTGTCCATGACGCCAAAATAATGGACAGTGGTTCTCAATGCAAGGGAATTGCCAAATTTAAGACGAGAGAAAGGACTTTTTATACCCTACACAACTATGTTGTCAGGGTATTATAGCTTTGTGCAGCCCCAAAAGTTTGTAACACCGCGAAATATTGGTCCTAGACCCACCTTTAAGTATACCGATCGTCATATCTCGACTAGCTGAGTCGATCTAGACATGTGTGTCCGTCCGTCTGTCCATTATAATTTGTAAACACGATACAGGCCACAGTTATGGACCAATCTTCACGAAATTTTGCATGTAGGATGGGTTCTGGCCAATGAAGACCCCTATTGTTTTTGGGAAAGATCGGTTAATATTTAGGGGATGAAATGGACCAAATACTAAATTTTTGTCGGTTTTTCTGGTCGCTCCAGAGGCCGCAATAATGGCCCGAACATCGTGAAATTTTGCATGGAGAAGGGGATCGGGCCAAAGAATAAGCATGCCTGCTTTCATAAAGATCGGTCAATATTTAGCGGGTCAAATGGACCCTGACTTTTGTGTGAAAAATGACAAAATTTGTATTCTATAGCGTATATATTTACCCCTCAATGACATAGATCCGAGAAGTTGATATTATATCCAAGAGTAGTGGTTGACCTTTAAATTAATACCAATTATATTGATGTATGTGCTCGGATGTGGGAGTTACACCTAAATATTTACAGGTATCTCCGTATTCGTATATTATTTAGTAACCCATTATCACTCCAGAGCGCGGAACTATAGCGCTGATCGCTTTAAAATGTTCCATAAGGTTCCAGTTATGGTCAAGGACAACGCCTATAATTTGTGGTGATGATCAGATAATAATTTTGGACTGATGTGGACCGAAAACTTAATTGTTTGTGTTATTTTCGAGTCGATATATAGACCACAAATGAAAGCCGAACATCACAACACAACCCACGTTGAAGGTAATCTGGACAATAGCTGTACTGAATACTCGTAATATTCGGAAAAGATGTCAGTGTGAGGAAGAGGTGCTGTTTACCTCTAATCGGGCAAGAGGATGCCAATATCACCAAGTATTGCCCAGGCTCGGAATAAACATCCGCAGAAAATTTGAGTTCCGTGGTAGTTGTGTAGGGTATCGTATGGTCGGCCCCGTCCGAATATACTGCTCCGCTCACTGGTTTAATTATGAAACAAGTGGAGGTGGTGTGGACCACTGGAAGTGATAAGACTATATCACCAATTAAAACGTATTACCAATTTCAATGTGCAACAAGATTTTGGGAGTGAAAATAAAATTCATATGAGTTTAATTGATACAAAACTCAGGTTTATCGTATTCGAGATAACATGAGGACGTGTTTAACAAAAATATTCCTAATAGGATTTTATTAAAGACATATTGCTCACTTGTTGCAGGACCGACGTGAATAAAAACTCGTATTTTTGAGTTTATGACAATTGTTCGCTAATCATACTTCATGTCGTGTAAAAAAATTAGATGAATATCTCTTACACACTCTAATTGAGAAGCTGCTTAATTTTATCTGTTCATTGCAAAATCGGCATTTGTACCTTACACAACTATGTTGTCAGTGTATTGTAGCTTTGTGCAGGCTCAAGATTTTGTAACGCCGAGAAATATTGCTCCTAGACCCACCATGTGTGTCCGTCCGCCCCTCTCTCCAATTTATTTTTAAAACATAATACAGGTTACAGTTATGGACAAATCGTCATAAAATTTTGCATTAGGACGGGTTTGATTTTGACAATGATCGGTTAATATTATGACCCAAACATCAAAAAAATGTACACGGAGAACGGGGTTTTCCATAGTCAGACCCCGTTCTCTGTGAAAAATTTTGTGATTTTTGGGTCATAATATTAAGCGTGACTGTTTTAATAAAGATATTTAATTTAACGTTTCAAAGGAAACCAGATTTTCGTGTGAAAATTTTTATTTTATGGCGTATAAATTAACTCCTGAAAGACGTAGCCCAGAGAAGTTGATAATACAACCAAATGGAGTGGTTGACCTTTAAATTAATATCAATTATATTGTTGTATGTACTCGGATGTGGGATTTGTACTAAGATTATTTCAGGTATCTACCTATTTTTTATTTGGTTATTCGTAACATAGCCATACTAGATGGCGCGCGGATCGCTATAAAATTTTACATTTCGGTCATGATCTGATGATATTTTGGGGATGGAATGGACTAAAAACTTTTTTCTGGGTTTCTAGTCGATCTAGAGGCCACTATTGTAAGCCGAATATCACAAATTTTACACGGGGAAGGATTCGGCCAACTATTTATATGGCTTGAAATGAACCAAGACTTTTGTTTGTAAATAACCACCTTTGAATCATATGGCTTAAGACTTTACTTCGGGAAAACATGATTCAGAAAATTGTCAGATTAAGAAAGAGAACCTGTGGACCTCTAATCGATTAGAAGTGTGAAAATATAATATGGTCGGTCCCGTCTGATTATACTACTTTGTTCGCTGATTTTGATTTATGTCGGTCTTGCATCAAAGGAGCGATATCATCTCAAAAAAACTTGCATGTCACAAACAATGATATAAATTTTTTTCCTTATACAATTCAGAGATGTCAGCAAAAAATGCATCACGCCACAACTTAAAAAGTTGACCTCTGGAAAATCTCTCCTTTGGGCTTCTTCTTATATTCGCTAAGGGGCTTTATCCTCGTAATCAACTTTCCACCATCCAGACCATGAGCTCCACTACTAGTTTATTACACCCTCCACCATAAGGTGAATTATATATTAAATTTGTCGTTCTGTTTGTAAAACCTCGGAATATTCAGAGGAGACCGGACAAAAATATGTATACCCTTGATCAGAGTAAAATTATATATCGATTTAAGTCTGCTTGTCCGTCTGTTGTAACCACGATAGAAATCGAAATTTTTAAGATAGTGCTCTGAAAATTTGCATAGAAATTGCTAGTACCTTTGATATTGGTATACCGGTCCACGTTTTGGTGCACAGTCATATAACGGTACACCCTCAAAATTCGGTAATTTAGGGGTTTTGAACAACCGAGTTGGCTGTAATTAAGTAATTGGGTTCTCCACCCCCCCCCCCCCCCCCCCCTTTTCGCATTTAAGGGATTTTGGATACGTTTTTCATCCGAATTTGGCGGTATCCCCACATCTCTGTACTCAACACTATTTATATTGCCCCAACTCGGTATTTTGATAATATTGGACACGATTTTCATTGGCTATCAAATTTTACTACCCAAAATTATCAATATCATAACATGAGTTTTCACCTAGGAGCCACCATTAATTTTACATATTTTGAATTTCATTCTCATGATGGAGGGTATATGAAGTTCGACCGGGCCGAACTTAACATCATGTTAAATCGTTATTTCTTATTATTGTATCCAATACACACTACGCAACGAAAATTCTTTTCAATTGAAAATATTTGTGGTAGCCATGTCATTGAAGAGATATTTTCTTTTATAACCACAGTTTTGAAGCTTTTTTGGGTAATATAGACTACGTCGAAAATTCTGAATAATTAAAACTCTATTTGTTCCCTTAGTCGATTTTACAAACAATAGGAAAATCTAAAAAGTTCCTCACAAATAAGTGTGTTCCTGGACAGGGACGTCAAATATAAGCACAGTTATTCTTAATTCTTAAGGCGGAGGAAAGTATACATTTGTTATACTTTGCCATTCCTCGAAATATCAATCGGATACCCTTTTTTCCTGTTATTAATCTTGGGAGCTTATGGTTTCCTCGAAGAATCGCCATCTTTCCCGGTTAGTTGCGGTGCAAGGCTATTTTGTCTTAGTTCAGTGCTTCTTGGTCGACCACTATTTTGTGATATTTGTGGATACTATTGAAGCGCCAGATCCATCTCCATTACCTACACTTAATCTGATTTGGTATGGGTTCCAGGTTCGTTGGATTACACAGTTCGATGATAATTCATGAAATCTCTCACGACAACTCGAAGATTAAGCTATTCTATTATAAATATTCTATTTATAAATACTGCTATCTTTAGTGTGATGATGTTAGACACAATCCAGGTTTCACTGTCGTATATCGTAATCTATTTTATACAGACTTCGAATATTTTTGACTAGGCTTTCCTTAATATATGTGACATCGTGCTTTTATAACGCACGTTTCTGCATCACAACAGTGCAGGCTCTTAATGTTGTATCTTGTTGGATTTTCTTAGCTTAATCTAAGTCTTCGAGTTGTCGTGAGAGATTTCATGATAGCCTTTTTCATGAGAGCAGACTTCAAAAGGGCATCCTTGTTTACTTCCCGTTGTGAAGAATTAAGAGTTCTACATCCTCGTACATCGATCGGATCGTTTACTGGGGTAATCCATTTTTGCTCAATTGTTTCCATATGACAGTTCGTCTGATTGTATCTCTTAAAGTCGATAAACAGTACATACAGAGGTGTGTCGACACAGCCCAATTGCTAATTACCAAGTTTCAGGACAGTTACCATTTATTTGAAGCTACCAGAGTTGGACTAATATTTCTTATCTTCGAAGTGTAAATATTATGATGTGTACATTTTAAATCAAATCTGTTGCTCCTTGTGAGAGTTATTGTGGTACAGATGGACTGGCGGTCGAAAATCGTCAATAAATTGCCTGGGTCTATAACGAATATTTCGATGAGGCACATGTTTGTTGCATCAAAGTGTAGCCTCAATTATGAGGGTATTATAAAAATCAAGTCATTTGGGAAATACGGCTATTACATTCAAAATATTTAAATTATGATGGAACTTTTAGATTTCAAAACATGGAACTACATTGAAAATGTGGAGAACTTCTATTCTTCTATAAATCGAATATCGAATTTCTTAAAATGGAAGAAAATAACTATTCCGAAGTGTTGAACATTTTCTAAGCAATTTTTCTTCGCTGACAAACCCGAAGTGTCATATCGCTTGGAAATTGTGGGTAGAAGGTTCAAAATATATTCAAAGTTGGTGCGGGTGGTTATTTATGTATAAGTCAATAAATTTATTAAATATATGTTTGATAAGAAGCTTTAAAACCCGCTTTGAAACAGAATACGATGCAATAAGTACCCAAATTGGAGGTAGCGTTATATTGAAGCTACCGTTATATTAAGCTAAATGGTCTAAAATAGCTCAAAATTCGGATTGAAAAGTGCAGAATATTCAAAAAATACCGATATATGTCATTTCAATAAATAAAAGTAGTAACAATGCAAATAGTTCATTATACCCTACACAACTATGTTGTCAGGGTATTATAGCTTTGTGCAGTCCCAAGAGTTTGTAACGCCGCGAAATATTGGTCCCAGACCCACCTTTAAGTATACCGATCGTCATATCTCGACTAGCTGAGTCGATCTAGACATGTGTGTCCGTCCGTCCGTCTGTCCATTATATTTTGTAAACACAATACAGGCCACATATATGGACCAATCTTCACGAAATTTTGCATGCAGGATGGGTTCTGGCCACTGAAGACCCCTATTGCTTTTGTAAAGATCGGTTTATATCTAGGGATGGCCCAAATACTTAATTTTTATCGGTTTTTCTGGTCGATCTAGAGGCCGCAATTATGACCCAAACATCGTGAATTTTTACATCGAGAAGGGAATCAGGCCAAAGAATAAGCATGCCTGTTTTGATAAGGAAATGTCAATATTTAGCGGGTCAAATGGGCCGTGACTTTTGTGTGAAAAATTACAAAATTTGTATTCTATAGCGTATACCAATGAAGGATATAGACCCGAAAAGTTGTTGGTATACCCAAGGGCAGTGGCTGACCTTTAAATTGATACCAATTATATGGTCGTATGTACTTAGATGTGGGAGTTACACATTATTAACCCTTTAGCACACTAGAAGGAGAAAAATATAGCGCTGATAGCTTTAAAATGTTCCATGAAGTTCCAGTTATGGTCAAGGATAACGCCTACAATTTTCGGTGACGATCAGATAATTAAAAAAAACATATTTTTTTGTTTTTTTTTTCGAGTTGATGTATAGGCTCCAATGGGAATAAGAAGATCACAACACAAGGGAAGGGAATCTGGACAAGTAATTAGAAGGGCTGTACTGAACATTAGTTATAATTGTCGGCCTCTAGTTGGTCCAGATGGTTCAAATATCGCGAAATATTGCCCAAGCTCAGAATATAGATCCACAGAAAGTTAGTTTTTCGTGGAAGTTGTGTAGGGTATCATATGGTCGGCCCCGTTCGACTATACTGCCCCGTTCACTGGTTTATTCATTGTATTTGCGCCAAAATATATTTTTATATACTACACAACTAAATTAGTCCTAGACCCACATGTTAATATACCGATCATCATACATCGACTATCTGAGTCAATCTAGACATGTGTGTCCGTCCGTCTGTCTATCTGTAAAAACTGTACACGGACCACCACTTTATATAGGAAGGGTTCTGGTCAATAGGTTAATATTTAAGGGATGACATTGACCAACAACTTTAATTTTGTCAGTTACTCGGATGTGGGAGTTATACATAAATATTTACAGGCGTCTACGTATTCTAATATTATTGTCTATGTAATGTCGCTGATGTCTATGTAATTGCACATAAAGTTCCGCTTATTGTCAAGGATGATGCTATAATTTTCGGTGATTATATGAAGGGGATGAAATGGACTGGCAAATCTAGCCAACTTATTAAAAAGTATGTTTCGATAAATATAAGTCAATATTTAGCAGGCCAAATGATAAGACTTTTGTGTTCACTCCGGAAAACATAATTTGATAATGATGCCAGGCTAAAGAGTTGTTGATCTGTTTCAAATTTCACGAAATATTGCCTAGGCGCGGAAAGTTCCGTGGTAGCTGTGTAGGGAATCGTGTGGTCGGTCCCGTTCGACAATACAGGTTCGCTCACTGGTTTTAATTTCCTAATTTAAAATACATAGATGATACTTCAAAAATGTCCCAATATTTGACAAGAAGAATTTTGATTCCAATTATAAACTCATTACGACAACTGTCAATCACTGTGCCATGCCACCAAAAATGAATAACCATTAATATGGAACGGAACGAAAACAAACGGAATGACACACGCTGGTTTACTTTGAGCTCGGTACTTCGTTTGCTGCTTCTAGTAATGACAGTGATAAAATGTTTTGGTTCTCTTTCGATTTTTTTTCGTTTTATGGGTTTTTTGTTTGTTCTCGAATTCATGGAGTGTTCTCATTACTTCGTAGGGACACACAATGCACTTACATGCGCTTTTGGTGTGTGTGTATGTATGCATCTGTCTGTGTATATGTATGATCTAAAAAGCAACAAATCCTGTACAACATTCCCATACAAAGAACCATGAACGTCACAAATTAAATTCCACTTTCATTTTGTAAAATTGTCATTTATCTCCTAAGACAATGCCATCAGCAGTGCAGGGTGGTATGTACGTACGTACATACATTCATTCATCCATTCATACATATAGTGGATGTATGGCTGCATTCATTACTCCTGCTCCATTGGTCCAATCGTGTGGTGGTGTTGTTTGTCACTGACGCGAAATTCTTCAACAAGCAAACCATCACCACCAGCAGCATCAGCACAGAAGAGAATTTTGTGCCAAAGCAACAAAGATTCCAAGAATGTTTTGGATAGGTAGAGAGTGGTCCTCATTCATTGTAGGTGACTGCATTAGAAGTTCAGCCTTTTGACACAGCTTGGCTGGTTTGCTATTGACATTCATTTATGCGACACAGAATGGATGGATGTTCTGGCCAACTTGTTTGTTTGTTTATGGTGTAGTTGCTGTTGTTGTTGTTCAGTTCGACAAAGACATTCCATTTTAGGATATGAGCTTGTCGCATGCACCAGGAATCTACACCTGGTATGTTCGATTTCATAGAATTTGGTCACAAAGATTTGCTAGGTTCATTAAAAACGAAGCTAAAATATAGAAAGTGTCATGGATTGACATGAATGGAACACTTGTGAGTTCAAAGGATTAATTTAGATTGCCGGAGAATTGTGAAGACAATTAGGAATAATCCGATGTTTAAAGAATATTTTTTCAAGGACAACAACCTTAAAAAAATATTCTTTCAAAATCCATGCCTTGTTTTAGACCTTGGAAATATTTTTTTTTCAAAATCCATGCCTTGTTTTAGACCTTGGAAATATTTTTTTCAAATCCACGCCTTGTTTTAGTCCTCGAAAAAAATATTCTTTCAAAATCTACGTCTTGTTTAAGATCTTGGAAATATTTTTTTTCAAATCCACGCCTTGTTTTAGGCCATGAAAAATATTCTCTTAAAACTCCACGCCTTGTTTAAGACCTTGAAAATATTCTCTTAAAAATCCACGCCCTATTTTAGGCCTGGAAAATATTCTCTTAAAAAATCCACACCTTGTTTTAGGCCCTCAAATAATAATCTTTAAAAAATCCACGCCCTGAAAAAATATTCTTTAAAAAATCCACACCCTGAAAAAATATTCATTAAAAAATCCAGGCCCTGAAAAAATTTTCTTTAAAAAATCCACACCCTGAAAAAATATTCTTTAATAAATCCACACCCTGAAAAAATATTTTTTAATAAATCTACGCCCTGAAAAAATATTCTTTAAAAAATCACACCCTGAAAAAATATTCTTTAAAAAATCCACGCCCTGAAATAATATTCTTTAAGAAATCCACGCCCTGAAATAATATTCTTTAAAAAACCCACGCCCTAAAATGATATTCTTTAAGAAATCCACGCCCTAAAATAATATTCGTTAAGAAATCCACGCCCTGAATAAATATTCTTTAAAAAAATCCACGCCCTGAAAAATTATTTTTTAAGAAATCCACGCCCTGAAAAAATATTCTTTAAAAAATCCACACCCTAAAAAAATATTCTTTAAAAAATCCACGCCCTGAAACAATATTCATTAAAAAATCCACGCCCTGAAAAAATATTCTTTAAAAAATCCACGCCATGTTTTGGCCCTGAAAAAATTTTCTTTAAAAAATCCACGCCATGTTTTGGCCCTGAAAAAATTTTCTTTAAAAAATCCACGTAATGTTTTGGCCCTGAAAAAATATTCTTTACGAAATCCACGCCCTAAAATAATATTCTTTAAAAAATCCACGCCCTAAAATAATATTTTTTAAAAAATCCACGCCATGTTTTAGGCCCTGAAAAAATATTCTTTAAGAAATCCACGCCCTAAAATAATATTCTTTAAAAAATACACGCCATGTTTTAGGCCCTGAAAAATATTCTTTAAGAAATCCAAGCCCTAAAATAATATTCTTTAAAAAATCCACGCCCTAAAATAATATTTTTTAAAAAATCCACGCCATGTTTTAGGCCCTGAAAAAATATTCTTTAAGAAATCCCTGCCCTAAATTAATATTCTTTAAAAAATCCACGCCCTAAAATAGAATTCTTTAAAAAATCCACGCCTTGTTTTAGGCCCTGAAAAAATATTCTTTAAAAAATCCACGCCTTGTTTTAGGCCCTGAAAAAATATTCTTTAAAAAATCCACGCCTTGTTTTAGGCCCTGAAAAAATATTCTTTAAAAAATCCACGCCTTGTTTTAGGCCCTGAAAAAAATATTCTTTAAAAAATCCACGCCTTGTTTTAGGCCCTGAAAAAATATTCTTTAAAAAATCCACGCCTTGTTTTAGGCCCTGAAAAAATATTCTTTAAAAAATCCACGCCTTGTTTTAGGCCCTGAAAAAATATTCTTTAAAAAATCCACGCCTTGTTTTAGGCCCTGAAAAAATATTCTTTAAAAAATCCACGCCATGTTTTAGGCCCTGAAAAAATATTCTTTAAAAAATCCATGCCATGTTTTAGAGCCTGAAACAAATTTTCTTTACAAAAAACCACGCCATATTTTAGGCCCTGAAAAAATATTCTTTAAAAAAACCCCACCATGTTTTAGGCCCTGAAAAAATATTCTTTAAAAAATCCACGCCTTGTTTTTTGCCTTCAAAAAATAGTCTTTAAAAATCCACGCCTTGTTTTAGTCCTCCAAAAAGTATTCTTTAAAAATCCACGCCTTGTTTTAGTCCTCCAAAAAGTATTCTTTAAATCCACTCCATGTTTTAGGCCTTGTAAAAAATATTTTTTTAAATTCCACTGTTTTCCCACAATTTTTAAATAGAATATCAAAAACCATTCATAATTTCCTTCCCATTAATATTCCATATATTACCTCAATTTCCCCTCCCTATCCATCTCCCCCAACACGATCCAATTTCAATGCATAAATTATTTCATCACTTCGACTCCACTTCCATTTCATTCTATTATTAACCAAAAAGCAAAAATCGATAAACTTCAAAAATACTGTTACGAATATAACTTTAGATTTAAGTTAATTTAGATGAATTCCGTTAATTTAAGAATTTGAATTGTAACGTAAATTTCTACTACGCAGTTTATTTGAATAACTCCACAACAACAACCACTGTATAGATTTTTCTACATCCTTCCATTTCCTCTTTCATTTTCTATTTTGTTATTGTCGTACAATTCTTGTAAACGTCATTCCTCTTTCTTTGTTATTCCCTCGCCTGTATATGTGTTGTTGTTATTCCTCTTTCTTTGTTATTCCCTCGCCTGTATATGTGTTGTTGTTATTCCTCTTTCTTTGTTATTCCCTCGCCTGTATATGTGTTGTTGTTATTGTAAGTTTGTTTACTCAAGTTTGTTGTTGTTGTTCACTCAGTAAGTTTGTTGTTGTTATTGTTACTCAATGTGTTTGTTGCATTGGTAGATTGTTCGTGATCTAGGTGTTACCAGATCGTCTAGAAACTTCTGTAGCGACAGGCAGGGCTCATATAAATAGAGGGAATGGAAAGGCAGTGAGTCAGTTGTGAATCAGATCGCGAATTGAAACCGTCGAGTAAAGTAAAGTGCAAAGTAAAGTTGTGTGAATAAAATCATTGTAATAATCGTAATCAGAAAGAACCCGCGTTTTATTTGGTACGAATTGTATCGGGAAATAAAACAACGTCTACACGGGATTTAGTAAAACCCAAGAACGTAACAATTGGTGTCGGAAGTGAGATTACGATAATACTACGATGAAGTTTAAGGATCTACGAGTGGAAGACTTGAAGAAGGAGCTGAATAAATTGGAATTGTCCTCTACTGGCAACAAGGCTGAGCTACAAAAACGTCTGTTGGATGAGTTCGAGCGCCGTGGTATGAACATCGATACATATGAGTTTGACAGTAAGGATGAAGTGGATTTATCGGAAATGGGCGAATCCAACGGTGGGGAAGTCTCGTCAGTAGCTGCCAGGGGTGACGATTTCAGAGAAATGCTGGCTAAAATGTTCGAAGAGAATTCCAGAAACACGAGACGAATGTTCGAAGAGAATTCCAGAAAGTCAGAAGAAAACTCGAGACGAATGTTCGAAGAGAATTCCAGAAAGTTAGATGAACTCAAGGCGGAGAATTGTAGAATGTTTGAAGAATAATGAACGAGAAACTCGAGAACATTACAGAAGTTATTGGAAGGAGAGTGGAAACCGTGGAGGTCCAAATTAAAGAGTTGGATAAGAAAGTGCAGTCGGTTGACGAGAAGATTCTGTCTGTGGATGAGAAATTTCTGGCCCACGACCACAGGTTTACGAATCTGGAGAAGAAAATTTCGGAACTGGAAATTAAAGGTGGTCCGGTGCGAGTTCCTGATAACACACTAAAAATCAAACCTCCTGTATTCGACGGCTCTACGTCATTCAATGTTTTCAAGTTACAGTTCGAGACAGTGGCTTCTAGAAATTCGTGGAACGACAGCGACAAAGCGGTTGCACTACTTCTGGCATTGAAGGGCAGTGCTGCTGATGTTATACAGAGTATTCCTGTCGCTTCTAGGAACAACTATGAAGATGTTATTGCTGCACTGGAACGTAAGTACGGTGGCGAACATAAACAAAACATCTACCTTATGGAACTAAGGGGAAAAGTACAGAGGGCAAACGAGACGTTACAAGACTTTGCAGCTGAGGTGGAACGTTTGGTGCTAATGGCGTATCCAGGAGAGAATCACCCATTGCTGGACCGTATGAAAATCG
Source organism: Musca vetustissima (assembly GCF_032173495.1). Lineage (NCBI taxonomy): Eukaryota > Metazoa > Arthropoda > Insecta > Diptera > Muscidae > Musca > Musca vetustissima. The sequence continues at coordinate 1,893 of NW_026875692.1, read as the reverse complement.
AAACCTTTGTGAATGGCATACGTGACCCTGAGATTAAATGTGCAACATATGCGTCACCAAAAGCGTCGTTTGCCGAAACTGTGTCGTTTGCCCTTGCCCAAGAGACGGCAAGAATAATTGTTAAGCCCCAGACCCACAAGATTCGCCAACTGGAGACCGAAGGTTGCGAACCCAAATCTCTCGTTAACTCGATCAAGGACGCCATGAAGCAGGTAATAGAAGAAACAAAGTTAGTAGGGATGACTAAGCCCAGGGTTAGATGCTACAACTGCGATAAAGCAGGTCATATTGCGCGCGAATGCAGAGCTAAGCGCAAACGATCCAGGTCATCGTCACCACCTCCAACGAAAGATGGTAGACGAATGGCTCAACAGTCCACCAATGAGTCACCGTTAAACTAAATCGAGCCAGTCCAGCGGGGCATGAACTGGCTCCCATCGACGATGGCCCCACAATCTCCATAGCAATAGTACAACAGAAAAGTCACAACCTAACAACAACTGGGTACATCAATGGTGACAAGCGAGTTCTGACGTTAGATACTGGCGCATCAAAGTCCATCATAAGATCAGATCTGGTAAAGGGAAACATAACGCAACTTAATGGAGTCAGACTGCGCACAGCAACGGGGGAGCCCGCGGCAGTACACGGCAAGATTACCCTGAGACTAACTATTGCCAATAAATCGGTGAATTACGAGTTTATAGTTGCCGATATCGTAGACGAAGTGATAATAGGCGCAGATTTTATGATTGCCTTCGGTATCAATCTGGATATGAAAGAGCGTGTGATGACCTGGTCTAACGTTGAAATTCCGTTAAACGTGGGCTACGATGAAAGTACACCCATTAGACGTCTGACTACGGACCATCCAGAGATAATACCGCCCTGTGCCGAAGCAATAATATGGGTACCAATGAATGGAGATTGTGGAGCCGAGAAGTTGTGGGTGGTGGAACCAGCAGAAAACGTAAACAGTAACATCCTAATAGCGAATGCCCTGGTGAAAAGCAACGACGACGGATTGATTCCTGTTAGAGTTTTGAACCTGTCAAACAAGCAAGAGCAAATTTGCCAATTTTCCGATGTTGGACAATGCACACCAGCTGAAGCTGTAGTTAATTTGGAAACTAGCACCGAAAAGCCAGCAGCCATGGAGAAGAAGCACCTCGACGGCTACATAAAAGAGTGGACACACCAATTATCACCTTCCGAGAGGAACAAGGCTAAGCAGCTATTATGGAAATATGCCTCTACCTTTGCGTTGACAAAAGAGCACCAAGGAAGAACATCAGTGGTGAAGCATGAAATCAATACAGCAGACGCGAGACCCATTAAACAGCCTCCAAGAAGTGTTCCCCTGGCAAAAAGAGACGAGGTTCAGAAGCTGATAAGTGAAATGGAAAAGAGTGGTGTAATAGAACCATCGTCAAGTCCATGGTGCTCCCCAGTGGTCTTGGTCAAGAAGAAAGACGGAAGCACCCGATTTTGTGTGGACTACCGAAAGTTAAATGATGTCACCAAGAAAGACAGCTATCCGCTCCCAAGGATCGACGACACATTGGACACATTAGCCGGGACGTCATGGTTCTCCACCCTCGACCTGCAGAGTGGGTACTGGCAAGTAGAGATCGCCGAGAAAGATAAAGAAAAAACAGCGTTTGGCGTTAATGGGGGTCTCTGGCAGTTCAATGTCATGCCATTCGGACTCTGCAACGCCCCGGCTACATTTGAAAGGCTGATGGAGCGCGTGTTAAAAGGGCTGCAGTGGAAGTCGTGCCTCATATACCTGGATGACATCATAGTCATGGGACGCAACTTCGACGAACACATCAAGAACTTAAGGGATGTTCTACAGCAGCTTTCGTCTTCAGGCCTCAAGTTAAACCCAAA
>NW_026875691.1:0-18045 GCF_032173495.1 Musca vetustissima | reverse complement strand
CTTTTTAATGTTTTAGTGTCTGGAAGTTTAGACACCTTTTTAACCCAATTGGATGTAATTATATGCATTGAGTCCCCATATCGGTTTATTTTTTAAGATATCCTTCATATAATGGTACCCCAGTCCCGAACGACTACATGTATAAAAGTTTGGTACGATCGAATTTAGAGACGTCTTTACTTGTTATTACATTTCCCCATTTTATAAATCGGTAAAACATGTGTTTTTAAAACAAATTGGCAACATCATGAGACTCTATGTTATGTTTTTGACGGAGGTTTTGGTATATCCTTCACATTATGCATTTTTTATATTGCTAGTATACCAATATATCCCATTTTCTATACCAAACACCTCTCAGTAATCGCAATGTATGTACTTTAAGGAACAAAATGGAACTATTATTATGAATGTTTTCAACCAAAATAATCTAGGGCATCACAGAATTCCGTGAATGGACGCGAACTCGATTCGGAATGTCTTCTGATATTCCATCCTTGCATTTGTCCCAAAACTTACGTGAATTCCATAGAAAACGTGTAAATACAATACTCGCGTGTACATTCAATGATATACATACTTCTCAATTATTTTTTGTATTCTCAAATATTTTCAATGCAATGTCAATCCAATTGAAAAAAATAAATAAAATATTTTGAAAATTTTCAATAATTGACAAATGAAAGCTTAAAAGATTGATACGCTACCAATTTTCGCCCAAAATGTCTCAAAATAACAACTACGACGTGGTGCAATCATAATAGATCGATACTAAATTCGTGGAAATGCAAATATGCTTCATAATATTTTTTTGCAAATTTTTCGCGTTTTTCGATTTTTTCTCACCTTTTAAACCTTCCCTGAAGCTCCACGAACATTTCAAGGCTAAAATATGAAAAATCCGTTAAGCCGTTCTCGAGTTTTAGTGAGACTAACGAACAGCAATTCATTTATATATATAGGGGAGAGGGGGGGGGGCAAAAAAATCTTGGTTTAATATTTTTCAGACCCTCAACCACATTTTTGTATATGGCAATCTTGTTCTCTATGTGCGTAAACCACTTTGGTTTGCTTTTTCAGTTCTCGAAAAATTGTGCATGAGTGACCATGTTTTCTCAGTGTCATTGTAAACTTTTATTCATTTGGTTGTACGGGCGCCGGAAGAATTCTGTGATAGTTTTCGTTCGTCAAACAAATTTTTTGCATTCCAACAATCATTTCAAACATAACTAATGTAATTTCTTTCATATGTATTTATTACAAAAAAGTTATTTTAAATTTCCGTAAAATGCCATGGGGGGGGGGGAACCTTTGAACATGCCCATTAAACTCGAGTAAAACCAGTAAGGAAAGTAGTAAAGTCGGACGGGGCCGACTATATGATACCCTTCACCACTATGGGTATATTAAACAGGACTATTAACATGTAATTGGATGAAAAAAAGTAATATTTATCTAAATGTGAATCTACCTAGATCTATCCATAAAGTATGTTAATCGACTTCAAACAAATATAAATAAGTCCGTTGGGCTATGTCTGTACTTCTAGAAAACGCAACTACGTAATTGTATGCTCAATTTTGTGCGTTGTGCACAATTTGATGTCAATCTGACTAACATGAGGAGTCTGATGCCCAATTTACTTGAAATCGGTCGAAAATATATATGGAAGCTCTATCCAAATATTAAGCGATTTCAAACAAACTTGTCACAGGTTAGGTTATACTAATTTCAGAACGTTTTGTTTCTATTGGTTCCTTAGTACGTCAATTACTTAAAATCAATCTATAATAAAAGGGAGCTATATCTAAATCTGGACCGATTTTCACGAAACTTAGCATCATTTTAGGCTCAATTCAGTACGTTATGACAAATTTCGTGCAAATCGAAAGTTATATAGGGACTTTGGGGCACCATTTACATGAAATCGTACGAAACTATATGTGGGAGCTATATCTAAATCTGGGCCGATTTTCTCGAAACTTGGTAGACATCATTCTAGGCTCAATTCAGTGCGTTATGCCAAATTTCGTGCAAATCGAAAGTTATATAGGGACTTTGAGGCACCATTTACATGAAATCGGACGAAACTATATATGGGAGCTATATCTAAATCTGGACCGATTTTCTCCAAACTTGGCAGACATCACTCTAGGCTTAATTCAGTACGTTATGCCAAATTTCGTGCAAATCAAAATATATATAGGGACTTTGGGGCACCATTTACATGAAATCGTACGAAACTATATATGGGAGCTATATCTAAATCTGGACCGATTTTCTCGAAACTTGGTAGACATCATTCCAGGCTCAATTCAGTACGTTATGCCAAATTTCGTGCAAATCGAAAGTTATATAGGGACTTTGAGGCACCATTTACATGAAATCGGACGAAACTATATATGGGAGCTATATCTAAATTTGGACCGATTTTCTCCAAACTTGGCAGACATCACTCTAGGCTTAATTCAGTACGTTATGCCAAATTTCGTGCAAATCGAAAGTTATATAGGGACTTTGAGGCACCATTTACATGAAATCGGACGAAACTATATATGGGAGCTATATCTAAATCTGGACCGATTTTCTCCAAACTTGGCAGACATCACTCTAGGCTTGATTCAGTACGTTATGCCAAATTTCGTGCAAATCAAAAGATATATACGGACTTTGGGGCACCATTTACATGAAATCGTACGAAACTATATATGGGAGCTAAATCTAAATCTGGACCGATTTTCTCCAAACTTGTTAGACATCATTCTAAGCTCAATTCAGTACGTTATGCCAAATTTCGCGCAAATCGAAAGGTATATAGGGACTTTGGGGCACCTTTTACATGAAATCGGACGAAACTATATATGGGAGCTATATCTAAATCTGGACCGATTTTCTCCAAACTTGGCAGACATCACTCTAGGCTTAATTCAGTACGTTATACCAAATTTCGTGCAAATCAAAAGATATATAGGAACTTTGGGGCACCATATACATGAAATCGGACGAAACTATATATGGGAGCTATATCTAAATCTGGACCGATTTTCACGAAACTTGGCAGACATCATTCTAGACCTAAATGATTAAGCTGTACCAAATTTCGTGCAAATCGAAAGATATATAGGGGCCGTTTACATTAAATCGGTTAAATATATATATGGGAGCTATATCTAAATCTGAACCGATTTTTCCCAATTTCAATAGGGTTCGTCCTTGGGCCGAATAAGTGACCTATACCAAATTTCATTCAATTCGGATCATAAATGCGACCTGTACTTTGTTTACAATTTAACATGGACAGACAGACAGACAGACAGACAGACAGACAGACGGACAGACGGACGGACGGACGGACATGCATAAATCGACTTAGAAAGTGATTCTATGCATATTCTCAAAAGGAACCATGTGTCTATCTCGTTTCCTTTTGCCTGTTACAAACATATGCACAAAGACATAATACCCTGTACCACAGTGTGGTGAAGGGTATAAAAAGGAGTTTTTAACTTTTGGCTTCGATTTCTCAAAATTTCAAATGGGCTAATAAGATTACGAAATTAACAGTATTTTTCACCATATTAATTTTTGTTTTTAAGGTAACCCCACCCATTCTCGATTTTAATTTTTCAAGATTTTCAATGGGCTGGTAAATCAATACCAATGCTTGTTAAGGTTTGTAACTTTGCACATATATATTTGAAGATTTAAAAGAGAAGAAAAATAATTTACCAAAAATTGTTGTTATTGCTTTGTTATTGTTTGTTTGTAATTAAAGAAAAGTCCTTATTTTTGATGGCGGGCATGATAGCCCTCACTGGAACATCGGAATTCGAAAATTCCAACAGTGTTAGAAAGAGTACATGTCTGGCTTTCGTATGAACTAGGATTATTGACTTCGCTCTAAATTTAACAAAATGGCGGACCTTTGAAAAAATATTTTGGAAAATCGCCGATTTTTGACCAAAAACCAAGTTAAAAAATAAGGAAGATCTTCACCGATAGGCTTTATCCTAGTTTATACGATAGCTATACACTCACAGAAAAACGTGTAAAAATTTGGAATCGATTGGGGGATTTTGACCGGATTTTTTCACCGATTTGGCTGTAATTTAGCAATTTGAGTTCTTATTCGGTAGCAAATCTCTCCACAAAAAATTATAAATATAGGTCAATTTTTTCGGGTAGCCCCCATATAAGGGTACCCCTAATTTTCGGTATTTTAGGGTTCTTGAGCGCGGGTTTCATCCGAATTCGCTAAAATTTGGTCTATTGTTTTCTTATTGGGTACCAAATTTCCCCACTAAAAATTATTTATATAGGTCCACTTTTTCTGGTAGCCCCCATATAAGGGTACCTCCCAATTTTCAGTTTTTGGGGGGTTTTGACCGGATTTTTTCACCGAATTGGCTGTAATTTAGTAATTTGAGTTCTTATTCGGTAGCAAATCTCTCCACAAAAAAATTATAAATATAGGTCAATTTTTTCGGGTAGCCCCCAAATAAGGGTACCCCTAATTTTCGGTATTTTAGGGTTCTTGAGCGCGGTTTTCTACCGAATTCGCTGAAATTTGGTATTTTGTAGTCGTATATGGTAACAAATCTCCCCACCAAAAATTATTAATATTCACCCCTTCTTAGGGGTAGTCTCCATATAACCCCATTTTTATACCCTCCACCATAGTATGGAGGGTATATTAGTTTTGTTTTTCCGTTTGTAACGCATCGAAATAACCATTTCCGACCCTATAAAGTATATATATTCTTGATCAGCGTAAAATTCTATGACGATCTAAGCATGTCCGTCTGTCCGTCTGTCTGTTGTAATCACTCTAGCGTCTAAACGAATTGAGATAGAGCCCCAAAATTTTGCATAGAGTCGTCTTTTGTCTGCAGGCAGGTTCGATGATGGGCTATATCGGTCCACGTTTAGGCATAGCCCCCATATAACGCTACCTCCTAATTTTCGGTATTTTGAAGTTCTTAAGCGTGTTTTTCAACCGAATTCGCTGAAATATGGTACATTGGGTTCTTATTGGGTACTAAATGTCCCCTCTAAAAATTATAAATATAGGTCCACTTTTTCTGGTAGCCCCCATATAAGGGTACCTCCCCATATCCAGTTTTTGGGGGGTTCTGACCGTATTTTTTCACCGAATTGGCTGAAATTCGGTACTTTGAGTTCTTATTGGGTAGCAAATCTTTGTACTAAAAATTATAAATATAGGTCAATTTTTTCGGGTAGCCCCCATATAAGGGTACCCCCCAATATTCGGTATTTTAGGGATCTTGAGCGCGGTTTTCAACCGAATTCGCTGAAATTTGGTACATGGGGTTCTTATTGGGTACCAAATGTCCCCTCTAAAAATTATAAATATAGGTCCACTTTTTCTGGTAGCCCCCATATAAGGGTACCTCCCCATATCCAGTTTTTGGGGGGTTCTGACCGTATTTTTTCACCGAATTGGCTGAAATTCGGTACTTTGAGTTCTTATTGGGTAGCAAATCTTTGTACTAAAAATTATAAATATAGGTCAATTTTTTCGGGTAGCCCCCATATAAGGGTACCCCCCAATATTCGGTATTTTAGGGATCTTGAGCGCGGTTTTCAACCGAATTCGCTGAAATTTGGTACATGGGGTTCTTATTGGGTACCAAATTTCCCCTCTAAAAATTATAAATATAGGTCCACTTTTTCTGGTAGCCCCCATATAAGGGTACCTCCCAATTTCCAGTTTTTGGGGGGTTTTGACCGGATTTTTTCACCTAATTGACTGTAATTCGGTACTTTGAGTTCTTATTGGGTAGCAAATCTTTGTACTAAAAATTATAAATATAGGTCAATTTTTTCGGGTAGCCCCCATATAAAGGTACCCCCCAATATTCGGTATTTTAGGGATCTTGAGCGCTGTTTTCAACCGAATTCGCTGAAATTTGGTACATGGGGTTCTTATTGGGTACCAAATTTCCCCTCTAAAAATTATAAATATAGGTCCACTTTTTCTGGTAGCCCCCATATAAGGGTACCTCCCAATTTCCAGTTTTTGGGGGGTTTTGGCCGGATTTTTTCACCTAATTGACTGTAATTCGGTACTTTGAGTTCTTATTGGGTAGCAAATCTCTTCACAAAAAATTATAAATAGAGGTCAATTTTTTCGGGTAGCCCCCATATAAGGGTACCCCCAATTTTCGATATTTTGAGGTTCTTGAGCGCGTTTTTCAACCGAATTCGCTGAAATTTGGTAATTTGTAGTCGTATATGGTAACAAATCTCTCCACCAAAAATTATTAATATTCACCGCTTTTTAGGGGTAGTCCCCATATAACCCCCTTTTTTATATTAAAATAGTTTACTGATTTGTTCCGTGTGTTGCGGTTGGTTAGTCGTTACGGGGAATAGTCAATTTTTACCCTACAAAGACTATTTAGCCATCTGTTGTAAGCATTCCGCCTTCTAAAGATATTGTGATAAAAAAAACTCAAACATGATGATAATGAAATATATCGGCAGACATTTAGGCATATCCCCAATATCGTGATACCTCCTGAAGGAAATAATTGAGATAAACAATTAAAATATTTGGTTCAAAATTGGCATATACCGGCCATTAATTAGGCATAGCCCTCATATGATGATATCCCCAAATATTCACTATTTCCTACACTATGTAATCAATATTGGTCCCTCTTTAGGCATAGCCTCATATAACTTTGTAATCTAAATTACAGTAGTTTGAGGATTTCATACTCTACAATGCGTTTTAAATATCAGTCCACTTTTTGGATCATACAGATTTTAGGAAAAATCCCCATTAAAAATTGCCGAAGTTTGTATTTGATGTACATAATGGTTTACATAAATCGGTATTATCGGTATGTGCCCACTTTTTGGTATGTTCCCTATATTTTCATTGCATGTATCTGTGAGTATAACTATGGTGGAGGGTATCCAAAGTTCGGCCCGGCCGAACTTAACGCTTTTTCACTTGTTTATATTAAAATAGTTAACTATTTTTTTCGTGTGTTGGGGTTGGGTAGTCCTTATGGGGAATAGTCAATTTTTACCCTACAAGGACGTTTTAGCCATCTGTTGTAAGCATTCCGCCTTCTAAAAATATTGTGAGAAAAAAACTCATCCCCTCAATATACTGATACCTCCTGAAGGAAAGAATTAATATAACAATTAAAATATTGGGTTCAAAATTGGCATATACCGGTCATTAATTAGGCATAGCCCTCATATAATGATATCCCTAAATATTCACTATTTCCTACACTATATAACCAATATTGGTCCCCCTTTAGGCATACCCTCATATAACTTTGTAATCTAAATTACAGTAGTTTGAGGATTTTATACTCTACCATGCGTTATCAGTATCAGTCCACTATTTGGATCTTACAGATTTTAGGAAAAATCCCCATTAAAAATTGCTGAAGTTTGTATTTGGTGTACATAATGGTTTACATAAATCGGTTTGTAGAATTATCGGTATATGCCCACTTTTTTGTATGTTCCCTATATTTTCATTGCATATATCTGTCAGTATGGAGGGTATCCAAAGTTCGGCCCGGCCGAACTTAATGCTTTTTCACTTGTTTTTAATTGGATTGATATTGTATTGAAACTATTTTATATGAATATACCTAAAAATTTCAAAGTATATCATTGAATTTACACGCGATCATTGTATGTACACATTTTCCATAGAATTTTCCATAAACGGGAAATATTTATGGCGTATTTTTAAAACGTTAAGCAATAGTGCATAATTTCTGGGATGATATTATTTATTCACTGGACTCCATTATGCCTAATTATAGCCAACTCTTTGAAAAAATTCGGTCTTTATTTAAAATACCGAAAATGGGGCGGGACCAGTATGTAGGAGCTATATCGAAACTTGGACCTAAATAGAGTTTTTTTTTTTTGCAAAAATGTGTCTTACCTCTTAGTTTTTTTTCTAGGAAGAATCGACACCACTTGAGTAATGGTATGGGGGATACCATTATATGGGTGCTACCCGGAAACTTGAACCAATATTGACAATTTTTTGTAATGGTATTTTGTACTAAATGATGATCTAAAACAATTACAGCCAATTTGCTTGAAACCGTAAGCAAACTCCCCAAAATACCGAATATTATATGTACCGTTATATAGGGGCTACCCCACAAAGGTGGACCAATATGGAAAACTTTTAGTAGGATTTATGCTACCAAATAAAACAAGCAAACAACGAACTACAGATGATTAGGTTGAAAAACATGCCCAAATCCCCAAAGGATCGAATAATGTGGAGGCTTTTGGGAAGCTTGGGCAGATTTTGTTAAAAACATTTTGTACTCAATGATGATCCAAAATATAAAATTAAGCCAAATTTCGAATATTATATATTGATAGTTTTAAGTAGAGATATGTTCTGCTCAGTAAGTATCCCTATTAAGGGAACCCCCCCCCCATTCACGATTTTAATTTTTCAAGATTTTCAATGGGCTGGTAAATCAATACCAATGCTTGTTTAAGTTTGTAACTTTGCACATATATATTTGAAGATTTAAAAGAGAAGAAATATAATTTACAAACAAAATTGTTGTTGTCTTGTTGTTGTTTTTTGTAATTAAAGAAAAGTCCTTATTTTTTATGGCGGGCATGATAACTCCACACTGGAACATATAGGGATTTTGGTGCACCATTTACATGAAATCGGACGAAACTATATATGGGAACTATATCTAAATCTGGACAGATTTTCTCGAAACTTCGTAGACATCATTCTAGACTCAATTCAGTACGTTATGCCCAATTTCGTGCAAATCGAAAGATATATAGCGACTTTGGTGCACCATTTACATGAAATCGGACGAAACTATATATGGGAGCTATATCTAAATCTGGACCGATTTTCACGAAACTTGGCAGACATCATTCTAGACCTAAATGATTAGGCTGTACCAAATTTCGAGCAAATCGAAAGATATATAGCGACTTTGGTGCACCATTTACATGAAATCGGACGAAACTATATATGGGAGCTATATCTAAATCTGGACCGATATTCTCGAAACTTGGCAGACACCACTCGAGGCTTAATTCAGTACGTTATGCCAAATTTCGTGCAAATCGAAAGATATATAGGGACTTTGGGGCACTATTTACATGAAATCGGACGAAACTATATATGGGAGCTATATCTATATCTTGACCGATTTTCACGAATCTTGGCAGACATCATTCTAGACCTAATTCATTATGCTGTACCAAATTTCGTGCAAATCGAAAGATATATAGGGACCGTTTACATTAAATCGGTTAAATATATATATGGGAGCTATATCTAAATCTGAACCGATTTTTCCCAATTTCACTAGGGTTCGTCCTTGGGCCAAACAAATGAGCTGTGCCAAATTTCATCCAATTCGGATCATAAATGCGACCTGTACTTTGCTCACAAAAATACATGGACAGACAGACAGACAGACGGACGGACATGCATAAATCGACTTAGAAAGTGATTCTATGCATATTCTCCTTTTGCCTGTTACAAACATATGCACAAAGACATAATACCCTGTACCACAGTGTGGTGAAGGGTATAAAAACGAGTTTAAAGTTTGAGAAGCTCTTTAGCCGTCACTTGATGCTGACACAATAAATAAGCTATATCTTCAAGAGTTCTAATGTAGATTCGAATTAAATCAAAAACAATTTTGACCCCGAGAATGGGGGGGTCCCCTTAAATTAGAAGCAATTCTGTTGAAGGCCGAGCCCAAGATCTTCAAAATACCGAATATTGAGAGCTAATATTATATGGGCGGTACCCCGAACTACCTTTAAAAGAGAATCGGTATGGAACATTTCAATACAAAATATCCTAGGAGTAGTAATGTATGTGCAAATTTCAAAGCTCACTCTTATAGTGAAGGGTAAAAAAAGCTAACTTAATATTGGGCTACCGTAATGAGGAAGTCTTATAAATATATTGGGGAAATGTAATTAAATCCGAAAGTCAAACTTATATGCGCATTTAAGTTTATTAAAATTAAATTTTTCCCACAAATTCGAATATTAATACATTTATATCAACAGAAACATTAGAATTCAAAAATAGAAAATAAAATATTACAAAGATCTGTACACTCTACCTTATAGTGGAGGGTTTAAAAACAAATCTAAAATTCCGAGAATTATAAATCAGCAATATTGCTGGACAAGACAACGTTTGCCGGGCCCGATAGTTTACATATATAGATAGAAGATATATAGATATATATGTAGATATATAACTTGTATGTAGATCAGCAATGCCCAAAATAGGTCCATGAGCTGTCGGTGTGTGTCAAATTGCTCACACATACAATTATAAAAGAGAAACATTGCTATCTTGGTTAAAATAGGTAAGTTTAAAAGAATATATAACTATTTATATCATTATTTAAATGCATTGTTATACCCTACACAACTATGTTGTCAGGGTATTATAGCCTTGTGCAGCCCCAAAAGTTTGTAACGCCGCGAAATATTGGTCCTAGACCCACCTTTAAGTATACCGATCGTCATATCTCGACTAGCTGAGTCGACCTAGACATGTGTGTCCGTCCGTCTGTCCGTCCGTCCGTCTGTCCATTATAATTTGTAAACACGATACAGGCCACAGTTATGGACCAATCTTCACGAAATTTTGCATGTAGGATGGGTTCTGGCCAATGAAGACCCCTATTGTTTTTGGGAAAGATCGGTTAATATTTAGGGGATGAAATGGACCAAATACTAAATTTTTGTCGATTTTTCTGGTCGCTCCAGAGGCCGCAATAATGGCCCGAACATCGTGAAATTTTGCATGGAGAAGGGGATCGGGCCAAAGAATAAGCATGCCTGTTTTGATAAAGATTGGTCAATATTTAGAGGGTCAAATGGACCCTGAATTTTGTGTGAAAAATGACAAAATTTGTATTATATAGCGTATATATTTACCCCTGAATGACATAGACCCGAGAAGTTGATATTATATCCAAGAGGAGGGGTTGACCTTTAAATTAATACCAATTATATTGTTGTATGTGCTCGGATGTGGGAGTTACACCTAAATATTTACAGGTATCTCCGTATCCGTATATTATTTAGTAACCCATTATCACTCTAGAGAGCGGAACTATCGCGCTGATCGCTTTGAAATGTTCCATGAGGTTCCAGTTATGGTCAAGGACAACGCCTATAATTTTCGGTGATGATCAGATAATAATTTTGGAATGAAATGGACCGAAAACTTAATTTTTTGTGTTATTATCGAGTCTATCTATAGACCACAAATGAAAGCCGAACAACACAACACAACCCACGGCGAATGGAATCTGGACAATAGCTGTACTTCAACTTCTCAGGCAATTATATTACATGATATTATGTAAATATAAGGTATGTTTTTGTAATATAATAAATTTCATGCTATAAACCTGTGAGCGGAGCAGTATAGTCGGACGGGGCCGACCATATGATACCCTACACAACTTCCACGAAAAATTAACTTTCTGTGGATCTATATTCTGAGCTTGGGCAATATTTCGCGATACTTGAACCATCTGGACCAACTAGAGGCCGACAATTATAACTAATATTCAGTACAGCCCTTCTAATTACTTGTCGAGATCTTCTTATTCCCATTTGAGCCTATAGATGGACTCGAAAAAACATCTGATCGTCACCGAAAATTATAGGCGTTATCCTTGACCATAACTGGAACATCATGGAACATTTTAAAGCGATCAGCGCTATATTTCCGCCCTCTAGTGTGGTAAAGGGTTACTAAATAATATCTGAATATATAAGCACCTGCAAATATTTAAGTGTAACTTCCACATCTGATTACATACGACCATATAATTGGTATCAATTTAAAGATCAACCACTGCCCTTGGATATACCAACAACTTTTCGGGTCTATATCCTTCAGGGGTAAATTTATACGTTATAGAATACAAATTTGGTAATTTTTCACACAAAAGTTAGGGTCCATTTGACCCGCTAAATATTGACCGATCATTATCAAAACAGGCATGCATATTCTTTGGCCCGATTTCCTTCACCATGCAAAAATTCGCATGCAAAATTTCGTGAAGTTTGGTCCATAACTGTGGCCTGTATCGTGTTTACAAATTATAATGGACAGACGGACGGACACACATGTCTAGATCGACTCAGCTAGTCGAGATATGACGATCGGTATACTTAAAGGTGGGTCTAGGACCAATATTTCGCGGCGTTACAAACTTTTGGGGCTGCACAAAGCTATAATACCCTGACAACATAGTTGTGTAGGGTATAAAAATATACATGAAAAATATGTATATAAATTTTTATTTGAATTTTAAATGTAGTGTGTGAGTATGATTGACGACAATATTGGTGACAATAGGTATACAGTCATCAACTAATGTATAAACGACAGGAAGTGAATCTGTCGTTAACGAAAAGTAGGGAGATTAGTCGCCAAAGTTGTCGTCAACGACGACTTCGCTTACCCTGTCGCCCAAGTTGTCGTGCATAAATACTGCGACACTTGTGTGAAAATTTCGTCAACGATTTCACATTGTTGTCTGCAAAGTGTCATTGTCTTACACGATATATGACTTTTCCATCTCTATCCGTTCAGCCAAATTTAAATTTGATCAAATTTAGTACAATTTAGTACATATAATTACGACTTTTCAAGATTACCACAATGTCTCAATCCTACACTTCTGTTAGTAATTTTAATTCAAAATTTTAGTATTGCCGCTCAGTCCGTTCTCACAAACCAAAATGTATCATATTTAGTACCATCTAGTGTTTTAGTATCTTTAAGTACGAAATTCCTTAATCCATACTTTAATCCTGTAATTTTAATTCCAAATTTAGGTTTTCCATGTCTATCCTTTCACTCAAATCGAAACCATTTAGTTCTGTTCGTTCTTAACTACCTCAATCATGTGAGTAAACTTAATTGAAATTTCAGTTTTTGTGGTAGACGTTTTTCAAGAAGCTAAAACACAGACACACATTTTTTGACTTGCTTTAGTAATCAAACATTATGCCAAAAAATAACAACAATAAAAATTAAGTCCAATGGTCCTAGTATAAAGGCGAACAAGTATCAAATTTCTATTTATTTCATCGGCCAATGTGATGATTACTATATAACTTTTAGCGACCAAAATATATTAATAAGTTTATTATTCACAACTGGATCAATTCTTTAACTTGACTTCCTTAACCAATGTCTTCGGTCTCACTCTTTGATATTTGTATATCCATAAATATAAACACAAGAGCTGTTCACTTTACTGAGGCTTGACTGTAGATCTCACACCATATGGGATTGATTGACTAATTGTCACACAATATTTGATTTGATTCTTCACTATATCTGGAAAAAAACAACACTCTTAATAAGAAAAATCTCTTAAAGATATGCTTTTTCAACTCACCCTGATATTGGAGTATTTCTAAACCTTTCATTATAAATTTTGCAAGACTACATTTTTACACTGTTCTCCCTCACGTTTCTTCTTCTTTAATTTGTTTTTGTCACATCTCTCTTTACCTTTTCATTCATAAATACCCACTTCATTCATAACATTGATCAAAGTGGAGTTATATTCACCACTATTGTAATGATAGTAGGTAGATGTCTTGGCTAAGATTAAATTACATTATCCCAATAGGATTTACATATATTATACGAGTTTTATTTGGTAGATTTGGCAGATTTTCTTACATAAATGTGATCTTGTATAAAAATTAATATTAAAACATTTGAGCCTGGCAACATCCATTTTGACAAATTGTGTGCATACGATATTTCATAGTTTATTTTGGTATTAATTTTCTTCATTGCAACCAACTTAAGTTTCATACATCAGAAAATTAAATTATTCTTTCTTTTGGAAAAATACCTCGAAAGGAATCAAACCTTCATCGGTCCAAAAATATCCAGAAAAATCTAAAACATCATAATTAAACCTATTCTTATAATAAGAAATTTAATCTTTTAAAAGTGTTATTTTTTTTGCCTCTTGATATTAAAGGTAAATTGTGAATTTTTTTGTGAGAAAGTAAAATACAAGTTTTTAATAGATTCAATAATTTACAGAATCTATCATCGTAGAGTGCTTGTGTAATCACAAAATCATATTGGTTTTCATAAAAGCTCATGGTACACCAAGCCTCTCATACGGAAAACTCCCAAAAAAATACAAATCTGCCATCGTATCTGCTCATCTCTGAAAGAAATATTCCGCCCAGTGTTTGATAGTAAGCGTCTGGGAATTAATAATTTGGTCCAAAGCCGCAATTCGAGGTCCAAAACCGCAATTCGGCGGCGTGAAGGCAGATTAATTGTGCAAGCATAACCCTAAAATAATTTGGTGTCAATTTGGTAGAAGTCTTTTCCAATTTATTGTGTCGCAATACGTTTGACTAAAATCCAATGAACAACATTCCAGACCTCCGCCATAAGGTCTGTGTACAAATGTACATAGCACCGACGGAGTCACATAACCAAAATTTGATACTACATACAACATAACCCAAGAAATTTTTACTGTGGATATACATAACCTTTACCACACACAATGATGAACCTATACAGCCCATATCCATAAAAACCCAATAAATTTGATGATACACCACATACATGATCAATCGCAATGAACTCCAATATTCTATGAATCCATCTCAAATAAGTATTCAATGCATTAAGTATGGTTACATTAAATTAATTTCATATGCAATCTAATTGATTTAAATATGATTTAAAATGAATTCTGTCAATAACAAATTTTATAGCCACTATTGTCTTATGGCAATCGAGGGTTAATTCAAATAAATGTTTTTTTTTTATATATTTCTGAAAAATTTTATAATCATTTGTATATCATACTATCATCAACTAAATTGCATATTACATTTCATTAAAATTAAATTTATAGACATAAGCCATTTTTTTATTATTCAAGCATTAAGAGCTAAAAATATCGCATGCTACAAAATTTACACAAATAAGAGAAATGCATCACCTTAAAACAAATCATCGAACGTAACCAGCATCCCGTAGTTGCAGAAGGCCTTCGACAATACTGGAGAGCATGGTAAGTGAGTGCACCTCTCTTATTACATTGTATTTATTATTGAGTGCTTAATATACAAAGAGAATTATAACTGTGCTAATTATATCAGAATTATTACACTCCATTCTCTGTGAATTAACAGAAAAGTCCATAAACTAGTTTGTTATGGTTCTCTTAAATATAATACTCAAGATCAAGCTCTTAATATACAGCTTTCAAGAATAATTATTTGTTAATTTCTCCTGAAATTTATTAACCCATTAAGGGACGAACAAATCATTACCTTGTACAAGATTTAATTAAAAATATATATTTTTATAATGAATTTGTTTTATAACTATTTTTAGAAATTTGTTTATCTTTATAATTAAATACCTTTTATATTAACAATGATTTGAATAAACATTGAAATAAGTTCATAATGAATTCGTAAACGAAAATAGGACGTTTTCTTACCAATAAGGGGTAACAAATATATATGGAGTGATAAAATGCGGGGTCCATATAATATAATTAAATGCCATATGGACATAGGAAGGTGAGGGTCTAGAGGCAATTTCTCGAACAGCTGAGAAATTACATTTTTAATAGCATCGATTAAGACAAACATATTCATATTTCTTAGTATCTTGTTGATATTCTTTTTTTGTAGCGGGGTCATAATTACGTATGTATTTTAATTTTTGGTTTTCTGGTCCATTTTTTTAGATTGTTTAATAATTTTTTATCAGGGAGTCTTTAATAATAACTGTGCTGTGAACATGCGCTGGTTAAATGTGGATAAGAACCCCCCATCCCGACTGCAGCTTCCATTCAATGGCTCCCGCCATCCACACTTTGACCAACGGCTTAGATGTAAAGAAATTTTATAAAAAAAAAAAATACATCCGACGAAAATTTAGTTCATGTACATTACATTTTCCATTTCTATGCGGTTTCCATTTCTATTAAATCGAAATTGTACCAAGTTTAGTACCTTTTGGTACACATACACATAAACCCAAATTGCAGAATTCCAGCCCCATCTGTTCACACAAAAACAAATAATAAAATATTTAGTACCATTTAGTATGTTTTGTTCCCATAAGTACGAATTTCCTAAACCAAATCAATCCAACACTCCAACAGTAATTTTAATTCCAAAATTCTGAAGTCCAGCCTATCCGTTTGCACAAAATCAAGTTGTACCAAATATAGTACCATTTAGCACACATAAGTACTTTACTTTCATATCTCAATTCTACACTTCAACAATAACTATTGTCCAAATTTTAGATTTCCAGATCTCTCCGTTCACTCAAACCCAAATTGTACCAAATCTAGTTCCATTTAGTACTATTCGTACACATAAATATGAATTCCCAAAGCTGTCTTTATAGTACAATCCTCAACAGTAATTTTAATTCCAAATTTCAAGTTTTCAGCTCTATCCGTTCACCCAAAATCCAAATTGTACTAAATTTAGTAACATTTAGTACTTTCGTACGCATAAGTACGAATTTCCTAAACTTATCAATCCTACAATCCAACTTTCATTTAAATTCCCAATTTCAAGACTCCAGCTCTATTTGTTCACGTAAATCCAACTTGAACCAAATTTTGTACTTTTAGTCCTCTACTCCAAAACTAATCCTAATTCCTCTTTTCAGGACTCCATCTCTATACTCTCAAATAAATGCAAATAGTATCAAATTTAGTACTTATCCTACACATAAGTATTCAAAATTTCATACTTCTAGCTTCAGCCGCTTCGTCTGGGCGATGATCTCACTGTCACTCACTTATCACTAATCTCCTTTATATATTAAGGTTATATACGGCATTCTCGAATTAATTTATTACCGAGCAATGACCCTTAAACCGGGGTCAATGACCTTTAATCCGGATTAAGCCTTAATCCCCCTCAATGACCCTTAATCCTGAGTCAATGACCTTTAATCCGGGGTTAATAACCCTTAATCCCCTCAGTGACCCTTAATCCGGATTAAGCCTTAATCCCCCTCAATGACCTTTAATCCGGGGTCAATGACTTTTAATCCGGGGTCAATGACCCTTAATCCCTTCAGTGACCCTTAATCCGGGGTCAATTAACCTTAATTCGGATTAAGCCGTTATCCCCTCAGTCACCCTTAATCCGGGGTCAATGACTTTTAATCCGGGGTCAATGACCCTTAATCCCCTCAGTGACCCTTAATCCCCTCAATGACCTTAATCCGGATTAAGCCTTAATCCCCTCAGTCACTCTTAATCCCCTTGGGGCCAATGACCTTTAATCCGGATTAAGCCTTAATCCCCTCAGTGACCCTTAATCCGGGGTCAATGACCTTTAATCCGGGGTCAATCCCCTTAGTGCCCCTTAATCCGGATTAAGCCTTAATCCCCTCAGTGACCCATAGTCTGAGGACAATGACCTTTAATCCGGGGTAACTCTTAATCCGGATTAGGGGTCATTGACCTCGGATTAAGATCATTGACTCCGGATTAAAGGTCATTGACCCCGGATTAAGGGTCACTGAGGGGATTAAGGCTTAAACCGGATGAAGGGTAATTGACCCCGGATTAAGTTCATTGAGGGGATTAAGGTTTAATCCGGATTAAGGGTAATTGACCCCGGATTAAGGGTTGACCCCCCCGGATTAAGGGTCACTGATGACATTAAGAGCAAAATTGCTATTTTTAATTTCCTCTTGCACAAAAAAATTACAGAGTTTTTTGGTTACTTTTGATTTCTAAAGATTTTATTTTTGTGATCCATTTGGAGTTTTTGCTATCTTTAGTCGCCGATCTATGCATACTTCCGACTACACTTGGACTATGGACGATTGCCATGGGTTGTGTCATGCATAAATGTCGGTCAACGACCCAATGTAATGAAAATAAAAATAAATAAATAGAAACTACAAGATATTGCCGCTTTCAACAACAAAATTACAAAGAATTAAAA
>NW_026875690.1:0-18592 GCF_032173495.1 Musca vetustissima | reverse complement strand
GACGGACAAATTAGCAATTGTTACGTTGCAATCGTGTTATCGATTTGGAGTTAGAAATCGAAATAAATCGTTATTTGCAATTATCATGGCTCAATATAAATAAGGTCACCCAGGGAGACCAGCTACAAAATCGATACCTCTCAAGTTTCCATTATGAAAACGTAAACAAAGTCGAAATTTTTGACATTAGACTTGAGAAAAAACAGCTGTTTTCCGATTTCGATTGCTACCTTGGTGACTTTATTAATAGATCTTGGTCCGCATGATGTAATAATAAGGTGATGTATCAAACCAAAAACATTTGTTTTTGTCTCGACCATCTATCAAGTTTTCCTTATAATATTTCAAAATGTTGTCAGCATTGCACATCGAATTCAAGTAAAATTAGCCAGTTTGACAGTTAATCAAGATATCAGCTGCTCTAAATGGACTACCTATTCATTGTGCCATGGTTGTCCGCATGATCCAATAAACAGGTCGCTTCACAAGCAATCGTTATCGACAATTTTGGAGTAAAATTCCCCATACTGTCAAATATTTTTTTTTACGTTTTCACACAATTTAGTCAAAATCGAAAGCGTTTTGACAGCTCGGGTGAAATCATATGGCCTTATGAGAAATATTATTATTATTGGATCATGGTTGTCCAATAAGACCAGATGATTTCACATAAGCTCAAGATCTATAAATAAGCTGTTTTTTCCTCAAGTCTAATGTCAAAAATTTCGACTTTGTTTACGTTTCCATAAGTCAATTCACAATAATGAATTTTGACAGCAAACTTGTGTGGCGCAGATATCCAGCTGGTCTCCCTGGATGCCCTTATTTATAGGCCATGCCCAAGCCATGGCGCCATGGTACAATTATAAAAGGTAACAGCAAATCCCAGCGGATTTGATTCCAACGTAATACTAGTGTCAATATGAATTTGAAATATTATGTTTTTAAAAATCACCCAACAGGAAAATTGGGAACGCATACAATATGAAATTATTCTTTATTGATGTGCTCCCGTATTCAATTTACTCAATCTGCCTGCTGGGAAAGTTTGAGGAAGCAAATCTTTCTTGAAGGAATAACTCGCTATTCCCAGAATTTTCATATGTGTTACACATATATATGGCAATGGCTCAATTAAAGGAAAGATGTGGAAGCGATAGAAATATAAATTTGATAGATTTTCATTCATGTTTTCTAATTTTTATTTTGAGGATTCGAAAATATTTCATTTTCAAAATAAAAATAATTTGATGATAATTTGTTTGTTTGTTTACATTTTTCTCTCAAATGAGTTGACACTAGTAGAACTTACAAAAACAAATTTCCATGTGGTTGATGTATCGTTTTCTGTACAACAACACTTGATGTTACCTTTTATTATTATACCATGCCATGGCGCAATAAATAGGTAGTTCATGTATTCAATGTGCAATGTTGCCAACCATGTGAAATATTATAAGGAAATATTTGACAATTGGTCGAAACAAAAACAAAGGTTTTTGTTTTGATACGTCACCTTATGGTTGCATCATGGCCCAATCTATCAAAATGCTCTCAATTTTGACTTTACTTCATGAAAACAAAAAAATTGACAGTATATGGGATTTTCAACCAAAATAGTCTATAATGATTGCTTCTTACACGACCTGTTGAATGGTCCTTGGCAATTTTCATAATCGGTATTTTTTATATAAGCGTGTTTATAAAGGGCTAAGCAGAATGACCGCGGCAAAAGTTAAAATATATTTAACTCCGAAGCGCGGCGCACAATTTTGATGTTATCGTTTCCTTGTGGTTGTTGTATTTTGTACAAAACATAACGCAACGGAAGGCTCAATGCGAACATTCTGCTTAGCCCCAAGGTACAAGTATTTGCAACTTATACATTAAATTTTTTTCATACTGTGGCTTGTTATGCCAAAGTCATATACAAAATGTGAGACTGTGTTTTGAAATATATAACAATAGTTCCGTTCCAGAACCTAAAATAATCTACTCATTTCACGTGTTTTGCAACTTTTTACTCGAAAACCGTTCCTCAACCAACAAAACAAAATGGCGTTCTCTTTGTAAAATCTTTACTCGAGAAATTTGGCCGAGTAAAAATGGTAAACAGGAATGCCTATTTCTGATTGGCTGTTATGTTGATTTTGAAGTATTGCCATCTAATTTTGGCATATTTACTAGATTTGCTTTCCCGAACTTTTCATATTATTTTTTACTCTGAGAGCAATTTTTAAAAATTTCCCTTTTACTAGCTTTACTATTAATAAGGTACTGGAACAGACCAAATGTTGTAACTGCCGATGATTTAAAAAGGTTTTGGTTTCTGTTCATTAATTGGCTTTGCCGGTATGCAGGCGTTTTGCGCGGCTTAAGCTCGCCGGATGAGGGGTGGCTCTTTTCAACCAATGAACTATACGGCTGAACAAAGAAAAAAAAAACTAAATCATACCGGGCTTTTAATCGAAATAAACTGATGAAATTTAGGGAAACCCGAAATATGCCAGAGAAAAGAAAAGGAAAAAATAAATAGGAAAGAATGTTTGCAGTTAAACTAAACCTATAGGCATAGAAACAGTTGTTCCCCCGACGGTTAACCTGCCAAGGAAACTCTCACCCACCGAGATTCCTTCTCGCCATGACACCTTCCTCTAATATCACCTACCTCTCTCTCTCTCCATCACCACATTACCACAAAAATTATAACATTAATTACATGGTAAGTCGAGCTGAATTCACCTCGATTTACCTTATAAAATTAAATCCACTCAATATCTCCATTTGCTCCAAATCAAATGCTAAATCGAGATAATTTTTAAATACAACCCTGCTTTTGTAGCAACAAATAATTTTTTTTTTCTCCCTAAAGTATGCTATACTACTATTCAAAAAAAATAGTAACTAACTTATTTTTTGTTTGCATTCATAATTAATATTATTATAATTTAGAACGACAAAGGTTTTTTGTGCATTTCAGAGTTAGTAGGGAGCAATTTCAAACAAAAATATAAAAGTATTGGTTGACAAATTGCCACAATTGGAAGCAGTGAAATGTGTATGTATACGTAGATAAATAACAGCTGACAAATCAAATATTATTTTTTTCCTCTTTCAGGATAGGAGAAAACAAACAGGAGGACATTTATTAAATTGGGAGCTTGTCGTCCGTATGTCCGTCCGGGTATTCAGTGACACATGACGCTTTGGCAAGATACCTGGGCATGTCTGTATGGTCATGCTTCTCCCTCGTTGGATTGGATACGCGATGCTGTGGCTTCTGATGTTTTTAATTTTAAGCAAAATGGTTTTACAAATGATTAAGATGTTCATGCACCTTCAGTTCGTATTTGTGTATTATTGTATTGTTGTTTTGTGTTGTCATTCAAATTCAATATCAATATTTCAAAATAAAAAAGGATTCGAATTGAGATTTAAAAAAAAAATTATTTTCTCCACTTTAATCAGAGACATACAACCAATCTTCATCGAACCCAATTAGAAAAAGAAAGGACTTTCTTCATTTTCCCTCGAAGGTAAACCATCTCATCTATTTTGTCTTGTTTATCTTCATCAGGGATGGTCCGTATGGCGAATTTTCAGGTTTTCGACTGTCAAAAAGGTGTAAACGTCGAAAACGTCATATACCTGTATAAAATGTAATAAATGTAGTAAACGTCATATATTTGAATATTAATACCATATACTGTTATTTTCAAGAATATGTATTATTTTTCCATATATCAGACTATTCCTTACTAGAACTGATAAAAAATCTAAACTTTTTTGGGAATAAATTTTTGAAAATTTGATATGAATTTGAGTAAAGCATACCTTACTTCCAAATTGATTAATGGAAATAGCTATTTTGTCAAAAACCTAATGATTTTGGGTGGGTTTCCGACGTTTCTGACGTATGTATTATACGTCGGAAATGTATGTCATTTACGTCACTATTTCTGACGGACCATCTCTGATCTTCATCTTCCCCCCACTTGGAAAGACATTTGTTTTTTTTTTTTAATTGACACTACATTTTTTTATTCTCTGTGAATGACACCGCTCTTTTTCTTATCTTTAATAGTTAACCATCGAAAGGCGAACCCCACAAAATATATTCGAAAATCGATTTGTTTGAAGATTAATTTTACAACGTTTGTAGGAAGAAATGTATGATTTGTGAATGAATCAATCGAGGTGTATTTAATAAGGTGTAAGTGACAATCATATGGTTTTAAACTTTTTTCTTTATTGTTTGTAAAGTAAATTGTCAAAAATATTTGTCAACCTTTCATTTCGATTTAAAATATTTTCTTTTGTTTTCGATTATTATTTTTTTTATTAATAAAAGTGAAATAATTATGAATTTATAGGGACGGAGTATTTGTTAATGCCCCATGTCACGACAAGAAAGCGTGAACTTAAATCAGCTCTAAATCCGGCCGCTGATTTGTTCCACATATTTGCCGCAAGTACAACTTGGGTTCCAGATTGCAAATATACATATGTATATGTGTGTTCTTATGATCGATTTAATACCAAAGGAGATTGTTAAGGAAAAGGAAATCTGCCCCTAAATCCCCAGTTTCCCTCAAAATCAAGGAAATGGTGTTATATAGCTTTGGTCTGTTCCCATACTGCAAGAATCTACTACTTTTTAATACGATAACGAATTTTCCTTCATGATATCGAAGAAAATAGTAAAATCTAGTAGATTCTTGCAGTACGGGAACAGACCATGTATTAGAATTTGTCAATTAGTTTTCTACAAACGCCTGGCTAAATACAAATTTTTTTACAACTTAAAATGAGATTCTATTGACCGATTGCATACGGGTCTGTGGTGTTTGACCGTGGATTTATGTCCTACAATTTTCTACCAAGAAGCCACTTCTTCGAAAATTATATTGTAATTTAAAATATAAGCAAAATCCACAAGGAACCTAGGCTTACACGTGGGACACTTTTCAAAATTATTCGACCTGAAGAAATGTATAATTGTTTTTATTTACTTTTGTCAAAACCTATTCGCCAGCATGACAATTTAATTTCTATAACAACAATGTTGTTTTTGTAAAATGTTTGTTGTTGTATCTGATGCATACACCTTATTAAATACACCTTGGAATCAATATGTAAATCCATACCCCAACTCGATTTTGAAAAGAAAAACTGACTTTCCATTCATTTCTCGCGTTTTTAGTAAAATGTTAAAAATATGTCAAATTAACAGATAGTAGAGGTGTATTTTCTCCATTCTGACCATGATACAATAATAAGGTGATGTATCACAACAAAAACCTTTGTTTTTGTTTCGGCCTTCTGTCAAATTTTTCCATATAATATTTCACATGGTTGGCAAACTTGCACATCGAATGCAAGTAGAAATTACGCACTTTGAAGGGCTAAGCAGAATGCTCGCGTTGAGCCATCCGTCGCGTTATATGTTATCGAAAATACAACAACCACAAGGAAACGATAACACAAACGCATATCGTTTCCTTGTAGTTGTTGTATTTTCGATAACATATAACGCGACGTATGGCTCAACGAAAGCATTCTGCTTAGCCCTTAACTTGAACAAATCTAATAAGAAAAGATATTTCCAATATGTGCAACAGCTGATACATTATTTTTCTCTGAGTCACCCTATCAATAATATTATTGCCCTATATTCTTTGCCTTCGTTCTAAATAAAACGAGTGACACGGGCATTATGCTTCACATTCATTCGTAAACTTGATGAGTGTCTTTCATTCTCGTTCCGATTTGGTCTTTATCAGCTATTCACTCCTGTCTCCCCTATTCGTAGTGTTCGAAACGTTTTTAGATTAGGTATTACTTATCCATCCATATTCCCAAGTTATTATTGTGCTTTTAATGTGTCAAACGTGTGAATGGCAAAGGAGTCCAGCATTAAATACAAATTGGACAAAAAGGCGCTGTGCAAGTGTTGAATAAGAAAATAATAAGTGTTCTGTGCACAAAAAAAAAACTATCCAACGCACATCAATTTTATGTAATAAAGTGAGTTAAAAAAAATTCCAAACTGCACATTATATAGGTGCTAGGTAAGTCATGTCATGTTAGACAATCGTTATAAAATGTGTATGTGTCACAACAACAACAAAACACATGAAGAATTCTCATTAATGTGTTACTAATGTGGTCGGTCGTCTCACAAGTCTTCTGCCTTCTTCTGGAAAGTAAACAAATGTTTACTTGTTCACATAGAAAGAAGAAAAAAGAAATAAATAAACGAATTAATTAACTAAATTGACCTTTAGCAAAATTGTCTAGAGTAGTAGTATTTGATAAAAATTGTTGTTGGGTCAAGGTCATCTATTTTATATGCAAAAGAAATGCATAGTGGTTGCATTCTCTAATTTCGCTTATTGTCTGTTAGATAAAGGTGATGCACATTTTGAGGCAAATGTTTTTTTTTTGCGAAACGCCTTTAAGAGGGATTTATTATTTTAAAGAAAGTGAAATTTGTATAAAATGTTTAAGTCTTTTATTTAAACACAACAAATGACTTTCACATTTTTGGTTTGTTTTATTTTTCTTTTCATATTGGTTTTGCCAGTTTGAACTGAAAATCGATAAAAAGATAAATATGATGAACCACCAGCCACGTCAGAAAACTAATTTGGCAATTAAGTTGTATTTTTGTGAAATAGTTTGTCCTATAGTTTTAAAACTTACATTGTCATAGGCCAAAAGTTTTATATATATATATATGAACAGCATTCAGATGATGGATATCTTACATATTACATTTTTTTACTTTGTAGTATTAATGAAAAATATTTCGCAATCTTAAACAACTTGTTTAATAAGCTCATACGGCATGGACATGAATTGTTACCCGTCAAGCTGATATCGCCACGACGAGTAATTACGCGGTCAGGAAATGTACCTTGATATAAAGCCATTTTCTTTCGAGTTGTTCGTTATGTGGCACTGTCTTGTTGAAGCCAAATATTCTCCAAGTCATATTCTTTAATACCATGAGAAAAAGTCGATTTCCAAAACCATCCTAATTAATTGTGACAGCCGTTGCATTGTTGTTTTCGAAGGTTTAAGGTTTAATCATTGTACAATCATATAAGGTAGGGTAGCTTTTGTCAGAAAGAAGAAAATACACCTCTACCTTATGGGCAATAATCTCAGAAAAATGAAAACAAATGCAACTAGTCGTTTTGTTCATTTGACATGTTTTAATAGTATATGTATATAGGGTAAGTGCACCAATAGTCGGCACTTTAAGGATTTTCGTAATTTAAACGTTTCACCATCCCGAGAGCATTTATTTCACTATATTGTATTTAGGTTCATATGTTTCCAATTTTTGTTTACTCCCAAATGCAATAAAAATTTGTTTAATTAATTTGTATTAAAGTAGATTTAATTGATAATTATGTAAAATAGTGCCTTTGTGCCAATAGTCGGCACTTTTTTCCAATTGTCGGCATGTCATGTTCCAATAGTCGGCATGTCGTATTTTAGTTAAACAAAAATTATTTAC
Organism: Musca vetustissima; assembly: GCF_032173495.1. NCBI lineage: Eukaryota > Metazoa > Arthropoda > Insecta > Diptera > Muscidae > Musca > Musca vetustissima. Next base: position 11,064 of record NW_026875690.1, on the reverse strand, counting down.
TTAATACATTTTTCTGCTATTTTCATTAATAAATTATTATTATCGGACGTTTCTATTAGTATAATATATATATATATATATATAAAATAATTTTATTTATTAAAATATTACAATTATAAAACATGGTGCCGACTTCGAGAACCTTTTATCCAATTGTCGGCAGGGCTAAGTAAGTCATTTCAGAGGTTAAACGAATTTATGATTAAAACCATGTCTTCCATTATGTAAAACCACTCAAAACTGATTTTTTATATATTAATCGGTATTTAGAGCACTTATTTTAAATTTTTTTCCAAATTTGAGCCAAAATTATCGAAAAGTTGCTTATTATTCACCCATGTGCGGACTATTGGAACAACTTAAAAAAAATTGTTCCTAAGGACGGCATCGATAAAAATATCATAATTACAAATATTTTTTAATCATTTTAAATTCTTAAGTGTTCTCCTGTATGTTCTTTACAATTACAAAAAATATCCTTGTGAAAAATATATAAATTTAATATAGTTACAAGTTTTTTAAACTCGACATGTCCACTAATTTCTTCTTAAGAAACATGAATTTTCGCTAGTGTTGACAAACCTCATTGACCAAATGCTAAATTTTGATTGAATAAATGTACTTAGCTCGATTAAATTTTATACAGATATAGGTTGCAGTGTTATTGAAGATTATTCAAGGTATTTTTCATATTTAGTTATAGGATTTTTTGGTTACTTGAAGTTATTTAAAACACATGCCGACTATTGGTACATGCCGGAATTAGGTGCGTTTACCCTATATATATATTTAATTATTGAAAATATTCCATAATTTTCTTTGGAATTTATTTTTTATATTAAAATCGCTCTCAGAGTACAAAATAATTTGAAAAGTTCGGGAACCTAGTAAATGTGCAAAAATTAGTTGGTAATACTTCGAAATCAACATAACAGCCAATCAGAAATAGGCATTCCTGCATGGTATAATAATAGAAGGTAATAGTACGTTAACATTTAACCGGATTTCGTTAACCTAGTGGGTTTCAATTTTCAATTCCTTTGCATATATGTCAAATAAATCCTTATAAAGTAGGTTAACCCGGTAAAATGTTCTAATGTATATGCCGTGTTGTTTGTTGTTGTACAACAAACGATACAACAACCACATGGACATTTGTTGTTGGAAGTTATACTAGTGTCAACGTCATTTGACAGAAAAATGTAAACAAACAAACAAATTATCATCAATTTATTTTTATTTTGAAAATGAAATATTTTCGAATCCTCGAAATAAAATTTGAAAAACATGAATGAAAATCTATCAAATTTATATTTCTATCGCTTCCACATTTTTCGTATAATTGAGCCATTGCCATTTATATGTGAAACACATATGAAAATGCTGGGAATTGCGAGTTATTCCATGAAGAAATATTTGCTTCCTCAAACTTTCCCAGCAGGCAGATTGAGTAATTTGAAAACGGGAGCACATTTAATAAAGAACAATTTCAAATTGTATGCGTCCCCAATTTTCCTGTTGGGTGATTTTTAGACACATAATTTGTCAAATTCATATTGACACTACTATTACGTTGGAATCAAATCAGCTGGGATTTGCTGTTACCTTTTATAATTGTACCATGGCATTCCTGTTTACCATTTTTACTCGGACAAATTTTTCAAGTACAAAGTTTACAAAGAGAACGCCATTTTGTTGTATGCTCTCTTATACCATAGACAGACGACAGCCTTAATTTGCATTAAAAAGTTCCTAATTTGTATTAATATTTACCCCTTACAGACGAGAGTTTCTGCATTTATGAACCAGTTTTTTGTTTCAAAACTATTGTTTGTCTGTGTGTAGGATGAAAATGTTCACAATTGTTTCCAATATTTTTTGGGACTTCATCTTTATGAAATAGATACATGACAGAACGGAAGAATAACAGCTAAAATGGTAGTAAAACAGCTCCCGATTGGAAAAAAATTTTGATATTTGCCTTTATTTCTAATATTTTTTTCATAAACGTAAACAAATTTGACAACAAATAATTTATTTTCTACAGCATTGCCATATTGGAATTGTTTAATTCAGTATAAATTCAGTTTGAATATGTGCATTTACGATACATACAAATGAGGATAATGTACAAGATAATTTGAATTAAGACTGTTAATGCGAATCAAGGCTGTCGTCTGTCTAGGCTATTAAATTTAATTCAATGTTTTATCAGTTTTGTGGGTTCAGGAACGGTTTTCGAGTAAAAGTTGCAAAACTTGTAAAATTAGTAGATTCTTTTGGGTTCTGGAACGGAACTATGATTTAAAATTGATTGATGAGTTCCAAATTAAAAAGCGTTGCCATCATAAAATTCTCAAATGAGACTAACTTCTGTAATTATACCATGGTACTACCTTGGGTTCAATCACACCTTCCGAACCAAAGAGAGCACCAAACAGTGACTTTTTCTGGGTGTAATGGTCTGTCTTTAATTACTTGAGGATTTTCAGATCCCCAAGTACGACAATTTTGTTTCTTAACATAATGTGAGAAATGCGCTTAAGGCTAATGAGAATATTGTTCCGAAAATTGTTGTACACCTCCTATTGTTCCAACACCCATTCTACGACATTGTGAATCAGTTTTTGGTTTTAGTTTTTTTAGTGAGATAGACTTAATATGTAGGCATAGAACTAAAGGCAAAATATGTCAAAATGTGCCTTAAGACAGTCCTATTTCCTGAGAACGACGAAGAATCCGTCTTTCTCGAAGGGAGTAACAAATTTCGTCCAAATTTTGCATATCGTAATATTTTTTGAAACTTTAGTTTATGTTCGAAGTTGGCGAATATCTGTCCACTACTTCTACAAAATGGTCAAGATTATGCAAAAAAATAATTTTGTGATATTCGACCGAAATATACGATTTGAACCAATCTTTGTACAACCTATTATCTTTACCAAGCCCAGAAAAAGTCCGAAGATGGGACCTATTGGTTCACTCCTTCTGGTACCTCTTCCCATCAGGTCAATATTTTCAATATATAAACACAATATGCGGCGAATGAAATGCTTGATTTGAATCAAACTTTTGTTTCGATCTGACTACTCCTTCATATAGAAACAGGTGTTCAACAGTTAGGTTATTTGGGAAACCAGTTAGGTTATTTATTACCAAACAAATATTTTACAAAATCAATCAAGCAAAACTTCAAAAAGCGGCATTTATGTATGAAAAAAAACAAACATTCAGACGATCAATTAAAACATCAGATATACCAATATTGATTTACATATTTGGCAAATAATAAACAGCATGTATTGAATACGATATAAACAATCAATTTCGTTAAAAATGTTCAAATTTTTTTATTTAGGAATTCAAATATGTATTATTATTAAAATACTATTATTAATATATACTATTATTATTTTGACATAATTCATATAGTTATTGTCAATAATTATCATTATATGCCGATTCATGTTGTTAATTATGAATGTGTATTGAAATGAAATTCGAAATATGTTTCCTAGTCGTTGGAAGTATGCAAAATCGTGCCTATACCAATATCAAATACGGAATTTCGTCCAATTACAATTTTGTGCTTCCTTTCACAAATATTTGAAAAAAATTGTGCAGAAACAAATGTCTGAGTATCTTCAAAGAAACTCACTGCTCAGTAATGTTCAATCTGTATATAGAAGTTTCAGAGTCTAAAAGGAGCGAGATTGACGAAAATATGACATGTTTCCTTGTTTTGCTCGATCATTCAAAAGCATTTGATACCGTCGATCATCAAAATTTGTATTTTAAACTTCGTAGTTTATAAAATAATTTTGTCCTATCTTTCAAATAGATCCCAGTCAGTTTACACTGGAACCTTGATCTCTAAATCTATAGCTGTTAAAAAAGGAGTCCCTCCAAGGGTCCATAATAGGTCCGCTCCTCTTCTTCTACGCCAACGATCTTCTTGATCAACTTCACCATTGTCAAGCACACATGTATGCAGATGATGTGCAAATATTTTTGAGTAGCTCCATAAACAATATAAGTAAGTGTGTAGAAATTCTTAATCAGGATCTCTGACAATTATGCGAGTGGGCTAAAGCTAATGACCTATTATTAAATCTGCTTAAATCAAAATGCTTGATCTTTCACAAAAACATTAAAATATAATTCCAGCATATCGACATTCTTGTCAACAATGAAAAAAAATCGAGCTGGTATCCAGTGCCAAAAATCTTGGAGTAATTTTCAACAAATCATTAAACTGGAACAACCATATCAATGCAAACGTAGGACAAACCTACTCAAAAATAGGCTCTGTGTCTAACACATTCATACACACCTCCCAATATTCGCTGCCTGCTGGCCAAAACCTTCCTAGTTCCAAGCTTTTTGTATGGTTTTGAGCTGAATGCCAATTTTGATTCCCACTGTAGTCACATATTGAATGTCGCATTTCATAGCATAGTATTCTAAATCCCTCACAGTATTCTAAATCCCTTTATGGAGTAATTTTCGACTCACTTCTTATAGAACTATTGTCAAACAAAAACCAAAGTATTTGTTCGAAAAAATACATTTGCAAGATCACTTAGGGGAAGACAAATTATACCTTTTCGTCGGAAGAGACAATTTTACATTGGCACGATACGCGATTGGAATCAAAGACATAAAAGTATAAAGATACGACAATTTCTACGTAAACAATTTCCAACAGATGACTTTTCGTCTGTTTTTACGATATAAAAACAGAGAGAACAATATTAAATGTTTTTAGTGCTATATCTCAAGCTTATAAAATGAAAATCTATATTTTGAGTATAGACCTCTGATTTTATTTATATTTTATAAACACATTATCGCGTATTGGCGGTTTTATTCTTAATATGCCTCTGTTATGCCTGATTCCCCCCTGGATATTTTTTCACAAGGTAGATATACAGGGTAGCCGCGTCGCATGGGACTACCTTCTGTAATTATACCATGGGTTTGATCATACAATCCATTTATTTGATTTACTAATCGTTCTTTTTGTTAACCATTGTAAACTCTTATATATATATTTTATTGTATTTCAACTCATGTTTTTAATTATATATATTATTTTCCATAATGTATCCATTATTTTACCACTTTTATAATATATAATATACTTATTATTAAAAACCTTACGGACATGTGATTATATTTATAATCCTGTATTGTCACATAAAAGGCTTTTGTCTTGTTGCACGGGAAAAACCTCAATTAAATTAATAAAATGGAATAATAAAAATTATATTTAAGTTTGCCATTATGAAGTTCTACTGTATATTATTTTTGAATTTCAAAATGTTACCAGCTTCTGCAACAACAACATTTCAAGTGTTACTCAAAATTTCCAATGACGATTTTTTTTATCTAATATGAAAATGGACTTTGTCCGTTTTTTATAATTGAATGCTTCACAGTTGCTAATCATAAATGTACGTACAATTAAACTCTTATCAATACAGCAATAATGTGTGTATGTGTGTGTATACCTTATTAGGTCTACATAAAAAAGCGGTAGAAGCAAAAATAAATAATAATAATAAAATATATACAACTGCCGTTAAAGTACGGTTTGCGTGGAGTATATGATGATAATAATATTATCAATATATGTGATAATAACAAATATGAATATGTAATGGAAATTCGTATAATTTGTAACTCTATGTATTGATAAATCGGCTATATTCTCATACAATACAAAAAATAAATACATTTAAATTAAAAAATAAATTTAAATAATTTAATATACCAGGCGTATTGGTATTTAAATGAATTATTAAAAAATAATAATATCGGTCTTTATCAATACACAAATTACTTTCTAATAGTTCAGGCAATCGGATGATATTAAGAATTGCCTGTTTGTTTTTGTTTTTATCAAAATAATCGTTGCCCTGTATTTGCCCTTGACGACTAATGCGCACGATAACTCTCAAAGGGAGCAACAGATTTCGTCCAAATTTTGCACAATGTAATATTTCTTCCAAACTTAGTTTAAGTTCGAAGATGGGGAATATCGGTCCACTTTTTCTGGCACCTCCCCCACAAAATGGTAAAAATTGTGCTAAGAATTAATTTTATAATATCATACGGACTATCCGATTTGAACAAAACTTTGTATAACCTCTTATTTTCACTAAGCCTAGATCATGTCCGAAAATGGGATCCATTGATCCACTCTTTCTGGTACCTTCCCCATAAATGGTCAAAATATGCAATATTTATATATCCAATATCAGGCGAATGGAATGTCCGATTTGAACCAATTTTTATACAGCCTTTTAACTTTGCCTAGTCTAGATCAAGTTCTGGTACCTCCCCTATAAATGGTAAAAATTTTCAATATATATAAATCCAATATTAGGCTAATAGAATGTCCGATTTGAACCAAACTTTGCACAATCTATTATCTTTATCTAGCCTAGATGAAGTCCGAAAATGTTATAAACATATACGAGGGCAGTTCGGAAAGTTCTTAGCCAGCAAAGAAAGCGTTGTTGTATAAACAGAAAAAAGTTAAGTGTTTTGGATACTTCCAAAATACATGAAGGAGTTGCCAGATTGAAACAAAATTTAACATGTGTTCATAACAGAAATGAAAATTTCCAAAACAAAAATTTCCGAACTTTGAAGCGGATTGGATAACCGTTGCCAGATTGAAACAAAATTTAACATGTGTTCATAACAGAGATGGAAATTTCCGAACTTTGAAGCGGATTGGATAACCGATTTGATAAACATCCGAAACCTCTTTGATAAAAATATTACATAAAACCAATAACAAAATCTGTGTGTAATTCCGAAGACCTCCGCAAACCATAGGCTGAGGGTATATATCTGTCGGCAACACCGAATGACATTTTTTACTTGTTTATTTCAATATTATATATAATATAAATATTGCGTTCGATTTTCTCTGGAGAATTTTATCTATTTTTGATATATCTATTCGATAACTTTGATGGATTTAAATTTATGTATGTACTTAATCCCCCTTATTGGCAAAATCTACTTCTTCATTTTTTAGATATTCAATTACAAGATTGGACAGCTGCGCAACATTAATTCGAAATCATCATGTCTTCAGTGGAAAAATTAAAACAAAGACTGATGCATTTTTGCATAATATTATCAATATATGTGATAATAACAAATATGAATATGTAATGGAAATTCGTATAATTTGTAACTCTATGTATTGATAAATCGGCTATATTCTCATACAATACAAAAAATAAATACATTTAAATTAAAAAATAAATTTAAATAATTTAATATACCAGGCGTATTGGTATTTAAATGAATTATTAAAAAATAATAATATCGGTCTTTATCAATACACAAATTACTTTCTAATAGTTCAGGCAATCGGATGATATTAAGAATTGCCTGTTTGTTTTTGTTTTTATCAAAATAATCGTTGCCCTTGCTGTTGTTGTTCTCTGTATCTATGGCAATATAATATTTCATATTTTTTGATATGGCATAAAGTATTGTTTTTTTATAATGTTTCGCATATGACCATTTTAAATTCAATACCTACAAATGTAGTTAGTTTTAGGAAATTAGTGGTGAAACAACGTAACGGAAACTTTGTGAGTTCAATAATATATTTACTGTCCATTTTATCGTTATTTATTTTGGGCATTTCATAAGAAACCATTTATTCGGCTTCTTAGTGTAAACTTTCACTTTCAATTATTATATTGTGATAATTGCTAATTAAAAAATACTGAAAATACTATATATACTACATATATCTGAATCTTACTTCACACTGAAAAAAAGTAAATATAAATTCCTTCCATAAATACCTTGAAGCTGATGTTCGATACCTCATAACTCTAAAATAATTTATATTTGTTCCCGGAAATGTGTCACTATAGGTGAATATTTATACCCTCAGATTTATGGCTAATGAGGGTATATACACTTTGTGTCTAATCGAAATATTGGTTTTAGACCCCATGTTTCATTTAACCAAATCCTTTTCAGACAAATTGGAGTCGATTTACAAATGACCGACCGTCTGTCTGGCCGACTAATGCGCACGATAACTCTCAAAGGGAGCAACAGATTTCGTCCAAATTTTGCACAATGTAATATTTCTTCCAAACTTAGTTTAAGTTCGAAGATGGGGAATATCGGTCCACTTTTTCTGGCACCTCCCCCCCAAAATGGTAAAAATTGTGCTAAGAATTAATTTTATAATATCATACGGACTATCCGATTTGAACAAAACTTTGTATAACCTCTTATCTTCACTAAGCCTAGATCATGTCCGAAAATGGGATCCATTGATCCACTCTTTCTGGTACATTCCCCATAAATGGTCAAAATTTGCAATATTTATATATCCAATATCAGGCGAATGGAATGTCCGATTTGAACCAATTTTTATACAGCCTTTTAACTTTGCCTAGTCTAGATCAAGTTCTGGTACCTCCCCTATAAATGGTAAAAATTTTCAATATATATAAATCCAATATTAGGCTAATAGAATGTCCGATTTGAACCAAATTGGAGTCGATTTACAAATGACCGCCCGTCTGTCTGGCCGACTAATGCGCACGATAACTCTCAAAGGGAGCAACAGATTTCGTCCAAATTTTGCACAATGTAATATTTCTTCCAAACTTAGTTTAAGTTCGAAGATGGGGAATATCGGTCCACTTTTTCTGGCACCTCCCCCACAAAATGGTAAAAATTGTGCTAAGAATTAATTTTATAATATCATACGGACTATCCGATTTGAACAAAACTTTGTATAACCTCTTATCTTCACTAAGCCTAGATCATGTCCGAAAATGGGATCCATTGATCCACTCTTTCTGGTACCTTCCCCATAAATGGTCAAAATATGCAATATTTATATATCCAATATCAGGCGAATGGAATGTCCGATTTGAACCAATTTTTATACAGCCTTTTAATTTTGCCTAGTCTAGATCAAGTTCTGGTACCTCCCCTATAAATGGTAAAAATTTTCAATATATATAAATCCAATATTAGGCTAATAGAATGTCCGATTTGAACCAAACTTTGCACAATCTATTATCTTTATCTAGCCTAGATGAAGTCCGAAAATGTTATAAACATATACGAGGGCAGTTCGGAAAGTTCTTAGCCAGCAAAGAAAGCGTTGTTGTATAAACAGAAAAAAGTTAAGTGTTTTGGATACTTCCAAAATACATGAAGGAGTTGCCAGATTGAAACAAAATTTAACATGTGTTCATAACAGAAATGAAAATTTCCAAAACAAAAATTTCCGAACTTTGAAGCGGATTGGATAACCGTTGCCAGATTGAAACAAAATTTAACATGTGTTCATAACAGAGATGGAAATTTCCGAACTTTGAAGCGGATTGGATAACCGATTTGATAAACATCCGAAACCTCTTTGATAAAAATATTACATAAAACCAATAACAAAATCTGTGTGTAATTCCGAAGACCTCCGCAAACCATAGGCTGAGGGTATATATCTGTCGGCAACACCGAATGACATTTTTTACTTGTTTATTTCAATATTATATATAATATAAATATTGCGTTCGATTTTCTCTGGAGAATTTTATCTATTTTTGATATATCTATTCGATAACTTTGATGGATTTAAATTTATGTATGTACTTAATCCCCCTTATTGGCAAAATCTACTTCTTCATTTTTTAGATATTCAATTACAAGATTGGACAGCTGCGCAACATTAATTCGAAATCATCATGTCTTCAGTGGAAAAATTAAAACAAAGACTGATGCATTTTTGCATAGCAATCACATTCTTCACATCGGGATTAATTATAAATTTTATCCAATTAATACTGCATTTTACCCTGAAACCATTTAACAAATGGCTCTTCCGTAGAATTATGTACTATTTGTGCTATTCTCTATATTCACGTAAGTCGACTGGTAATTCGAATAGTAAAGACGTACACATCATAATAATTATTTTTTTTTTTAATTCACAGAACTGATTTTTGTTGCCGACTGGTACTCGAATAGTAAAGTCCATGTTTACATGGATGCCGAAGATGAGAAAAAATATTGTGGCAATGAACATGTCTTGCTCATCATGAATCATTCATATGAAATAGATTGGCTGGCCGGATGGATGTTTACCGAAAAGGCTCGTGTGCTGGGCAATTGCAAGGCATATGCCAAAAAAGTAATTGCCTATGTACCCGTTATCGGCTGGGCATGGAAATTTGCCGAATTTGTCTTTTTGGAGCGTTCGTACGACAAGGACAGGGAAATTATTGCACGCCAGTTGAAGGAAGTGTTTGCATATCCAGATCCCACTTGGCTTTTGTTGAATGCCGAGGGCACACGTTTCACTGAGAAGAAACACGAGGCTTCCGTTAAATTTGCCCAGGAACGTGGTATGACCGTATTGAAACATCATTTAATACCCCGCACAAAGGGTTTCACCGCCAGTTTGGAAAGTTTGCGTGGACGTTGTCCAGCCATATACGATATTAATTTGGCTTTCAAAAAAGATGCTGTGGTATGTCAATTTTCAAACTCGTACTTTTTTAAAATGTGAAAATAATGTTTAACATCCACCCCTTTAGAATCCACCAACAATATCAACACTCTTAAATGGCAAACCTGTTGAAGGCTTTATGTTTGTACGTCGTATACCATTGGAACAAGTCCCAGCCGATGAAGAGAAGGCTGCTGCATGGTTACAAAAATCTTTTCGTTGAAAAAGACAGAATTATTGATAGTTTCCACACTGACGGTAGTTTCTTCAAAACATCGGGTATGAAAGAAACAGCATGTAAAGTATATCCCAAACGATTATGTTCCCTCGTCAACTTTTTGGCATGGGCCGTGTTTTCGATATCTTTGATAATGTACTACTTGTTATCCTCGTTGATTTTGAAGAATTGGATTGGCTTGTCAATTGCTATTTCCGTCCTAGTTACATGTAAGTATACAATGCGAACAAAAACATAATATTAATTGGGTGCACCCCTATATGTAGTTTTGCAATTTACATCAGTTTGTGTTATTGTTTTTTGAGATTAA